>NC_060280.1:23206649-23275858 GCF_021613505.1 Equus quagga
TGTGTGTGTGTGTCTGTGTGTCTGTGTGTGTGTGTCTGTGTGTGTGTGTCTGTGTGTGTGTGTCTGTGTATTGTATAATCTGTATTTGGAAAGTCTGAGATATTCAAAGTGAAAGTCCTTGTATCTTATCTTTGATGGCATCTAGAGTCTGATCCCTTCTCATACACACTTCAACCCTCCTGGAGGAGACATATTAGATGGGACAGGTGAGCAGCATCAGTAATCCCAGCTACACTGATTGTATGTCTCTTAGCTATCCTGCCGTGACTCCCTGCCTCTTTCCTCCTTCTTTGGCTGTGACATCCATTATTGTCACCTTTGTTTATATTTGGCTACTCTGCTCTTTGTTTAGTAGTGAGAGTAAAAAGATGATACCCAATAAAAGAAACAACTGGAAGCAAAGCAGATGAGTTTGCATAACATAGATTCCATATACTAGGATAATTAGATCCTGACCACAAGGAAACACTGATAATTTTACTTACCAGGTCAATAAATTCTGTATAGGTTTATAGATCTAAAACTCACTGACTAGCTAGTTTCTGACCCTAACCTTTGGTAAAGTTCCTGGTGTACCCTTCAATATTGGCTGTCTCTGTCATCAGAATAGGAAACTCACAGTCCATTCTAAAGGATTCAACCAAAGAAAACACTTTTGAACCTTCACAAAGAGAAATAACAGCAAATAACCCAGTAAAAGAATGATAAGCATTATGGCTTTAAGGTGAAATTCCTGTTGGGGCTGGAAGAAATTAAGGGTCTTCGGCTGGGGTCAAGGGCTGCTCTATTTCTAATCCAATATTTCCTGAAGAGTGAAAATAAGGAATCCTGAAGTCAATCCTTGTCCAATTGTATGCAGTAGAGAGCTTTTCTAGGACTTCCATGGAGTCAGCCAAACAGAGCTTTCCCTATAGCTATCTCTTCTACACTCTGAAGGAAGGAAGGGCTTAGTTAAGTCACCTTGCTTGGTGAGGCTAAGTTGTGCATAATGGGTAAAAGCAGAGACTCTAGAGTCAAACTGTCTAGTTCTCAGTTGTGGCTTCACCACTTACTGGCTCTTTAATTTTGATCAAATTATCCTGCTCCCCTTTACCTGTACCTTTGCATTATCTGTGAAATTAGTATAACAATATTGACTGCTCTTAAATGTTTTTTTTTTAAAAGGGTGAAATGAGATAATGGGTATGAATATTCAGCATAATGCCTAGCACGTGGTAAGTGTTAAGTTAAATGTCAGCAATGATTAATTGATGATGATGATTTGAAAACTTCATTGGGACAGATTAAGAGTCCCAATGGAAACCCGAGTTCTAGCACTTCACTATATATATTATAGTTTCGATAGTGATATATTCTACATTTTAAGGGACTACATTTTAAGAGACTCTGGATTTCTAGCTTGTACAGGGTACTTTATATGGCATTTCCCAGCAACTACTCCACTGCTCCAGTCTCTGAATTCCTCCTCATCTGCTTCCCTAACTACCAGACTTGGCAGCACTGGCTGTCCCTGCCTCTCAGCCTCCTCTTCCTTCTGGCCATGGGGGCCAATGCCACCCTTCTGATCACCATCTGGCTGGAGGCCTCTCTGCACGAGCCTATGTACTATCTGCTCAGCCTCCTCTCTCTGCTGGACATGGTGCTCTGCCTCACTGTCATCCCCAAGGTCCTGGCCATCTTCTGGTTTGACCTCAGGTCCATCAGCTTCTCAGCCTGCTTCCTCCAGATGTTCATCATGAATTGCTTCCTTGCTATGGAGTCTTGCACATTCATGGTCATGGCCTATGACCGCTATGTGGCCATCTGCCACCCATTACAATACCCATTCATCATCTCTGACCAATTTGTGGCTAGAGCTATCATCTTTGCTGTGGCCCGCAATGGCCTCTTTTTTCTCCCTGTTCCAATTCTTTCTGCCAGACTCAGATACTGTGCAGAGAACATCATCAAGAACTGCATCTGCACTAACCTGTCTGTGTCCAGACTCTCCTGTGATGACATCACCTTCAATCGGCTCTACCAGTTTGTGGTAGGCTGGACCCTACTGGGCTCTGACCTAATTTTTATTGTTGTCTCATATTCCTTTATTCTGAAAGTTGTGCTAAGGATCAAGGCTGAGGGTGCTGTGACCAAGGCCCTGAGCACATGTGGTTCCCACTTCATCCTCATCCTCTTCTTCAGCACAGTCCTGCTGGTTCTGGTCATCACTAACCTGGCCAGGAAGAGAATTCCACCAGATGTCCCCATCCTGCTCAACATCTTGCACCACCTCATCCCCCCAGCTCTGAACCCCATTGTTTATGGTGTGAGAACCAAGGAGATCAAGCAGGGAATCCAGAAGCTACTGAAGAGGTTGTAAGAGGTAAAAAGGATCAGACTCACCTTTGGAATTATTAACAAAAGTCAGGAATTATTTTTATGTTGGAAAGGAAATTTCACTTTTTAATCCTGGAATGAGTTCTGATTCTCCTTCTTCTTAATATTTAGACAACAATGAAAACATTCTTCTGTGAATCCTTGTTTACTGTTGCTTCAGAGAAAACTTCTCTTTCCTAGATTGGAAACTTGAGAGTTTTCCCTGACCAAATCCATAATTGATGATCTTGCCAAGTCTTAGCCAAATGGAGCTGGATTAGAGTGGGAGTGTTTGAGCACTAAAGAAACAAACTTTATATGATGTCCTTAAAAGGATCTGCCTGACTCCTGATTTGCAAAGGATATAGATGCTTCTCCTGTCTCCTGATTCAGCCTAGCAGATCCCTACATGGCTTTTGTGTTGTGAAGGGTTGCTTGGACTGAAGTATAGATGTTCATCCCAAGTCTTTGGCTCTTGAAGTCCAGTGCTTTACCCTGAACATCCCTGACTGTCTTCTTTGGCACCTGTGGCAGACTTGCCATCTTCTGGCTCTGCTGCTCCTCCTACTCTCTTTTAAGATTTTCTATCTGTCCAACCTCTCCTTATTTCTTGTTGTTTTGAAGAGTGAATAAACTAAGTATGAAAATTTTGTTCAGGACATCGAATGTATACACATTAAATTACATAGGCATTAAATGAGTTGCTATTATAATTATTATTCTAAGCACACTGCTTCCCCTGTGCCCTCCGAATAGAAGGCAGATCATCATCTCACACTCCATTTACCTTGGCATAGAAGATATCCATTCCGTTTTAGCCCTCCTCCATCCCTGCAGTCATTTTTATTACTGGTTTATTTTCTTGAGAAATCTTTTTGATTTATGTGAGAGTTAACACTTTGGAACCCCAAACTATTGGATGTCTAATAAAACTGTCGATTAGGCATAGTCTATTCATATCCATTTCAGTCTGGGTATGCCATGAGGCTTCCTATGAAGCATATCTTCTGGAACTCCAAAAGACAGCCACCGGTGATATGTGGCTATGACATCACCCCAGTACTCACATCCTTTCAGGTTATCTGGCTTCTATTGTCACTTTCCACCAAAATTCTCTCCACATTCTTATCTGGTGTAGTCAAGGGAGCAAGACAGGGTCTGACACACCAATTATGAAATAAAAATCTGCTTCACCACACCCAACCAGCTGTCTTAGTAAATTATCTTATTGATTTATGGTCACATAGCATGCAGATGCTAGACTGCTTTGCAACTGCTGCCCAGGGCAGTAGAAAGGAATGTACCTCTCAGTTTACATGCAAAACAATGTAGGAAATAAATAGAGACCACAACGCTGATCACATACTTTCTTCAGATCTCATGGAGTCCCTACAATAGTTCAATTTTCCTTCTTAGGATAGGACAGCTCCTGCAGCTTCTCTCAGGACCAGCTATGACTTGGCACTTCATGTGAGAAAAGCTGCTAAGCTGTTATTCTCTGCTTCTGCTTCTGCTTCTGAAGTGTTCTCAGTAGACAAGAGCTATGGTATCATTCATTGGTGTCTTCACTTTTGTTTACTTCTCTCCTGTCTATCACAATTTCTTCTTTCTTTGATTTGTTATTCTTCCTAATTTTGCCTCTTCCTGAGTGAAAGCCTTTGGTTCTGGCACACTGACAATACATAACCCAGGCAGTAGAAGGAGCCTCCCTGGAATTTCTGCTTTTGTTTATGAAAAGGTGGTAGCATTAGAAGAATAGAGTATATCAGAATTATTTTTATCCTTAGGCATTACTTATGGTCAGTACTAGCTTGGCCAGATGAAATGAGGTTGATATCCAATCCAAAGTTCCCTTTAGAGACACATTCAAAGCAACAGAGGTAGTATCTTGCTCAGCTATACCCCATCACCTGAAACACAATTGCAATCCCAATCCCGGAACTCAGACTTTCTGAGGTAGAAAGACAGCATCTTCTCCAACTCCCTCACTCCTATTTCTGGCACCCAGAAGCTTTCTAAGGCATTTCTGTTTACCACTGCACATATTCGGATGAAGCCTATACTCAATGAGTGAGTGAGTCAGATTTTCACGCTCTTACCATGCCCTATCATTAACAACAAATGTTTCACATGTCCATTCCTATTTCCAATTAAGCCACTGCATTGTGGGTGATAAAGAAAAATAATATGTCCATAGCATATTATGCTTCATGGCCCAGCTTTTCGTACACTGGCTATAATGAAACGATCCCAGTTTAAGGGTAATATTAAATCCTCATTTAAACATAATTTTCCCAAGAGTACACTTAATGTCTGAAATAAATTTCTCTCTGTCCTAAGTCTAGAAACACTTGTTTTTCAAACATATGTGCTCTTTATGTAGACCTTCCCCCTAAGTCTTTCCAGTTTACCTCAACTTTCTCCCTGTTCACCACTATTGCTATATTGAATTTCATCTTTTGTATTTCCTCTGCTCATGCGCTCTCCTTTCCTTTCCCCCATCACCCTAACCCTTAACCCCCAGGAATGGGCCTTATGCTCTAGGTTCAGATGCCTAAAATGGTCTTATCTCCTGTGGGCTGTGGGGAGGTAAGGGACAGAGTGGAGCTTAGGGCCATGAAAATAACCTCTGGAACCTCTGGGAGACTAGATCAGATGGTTCAGTAAACAGCTGTAAATAGCAAGAGTGCAGTCCTGTCTCATCAGGCTGGTAGGTCTGTTTTGGAGCCAAGAAAATGATGAAGATGGGAATGATGAGGCATGTGGGGATCCGGATAGTCAAGAGAAGAAGGGAGAAGAAGTTCTTCTGGTAGGGCTACAGCAGGTCTGGTACTGCAGGTTCAGAGCCTACTAATTTCCCCAAATCTGGTACATCACTTCTTTCATATGGGAGCAAAGGTTTTCTAGTGTAAGCTGTGTTCTACCCATTTAGAAAATGGAGGTTTTCAGGGTGAGTGTTCTTGAATTAAATCTATATCTTATTATTGCCTGTGGAAACTGGAGACCAGGAGTTTATATTCTCAACTGCAACTGAGCCCCCACTAGAGAAGATTGCCCAAGAAGCACCAGTGAGATAGGAACAGTAATCCCAGCTGCCTTGATTACTCCCAGCTGGCCTTCCTGTCTCATCCTGCCTTGTTTCAGTTCTCCTTCCTCTTTCTCGAGCTTGGACAGAAAACTTTTCCATTGCTCAAGCCACCATGCCCCCTAGAAGACTCCATACTGGGGGGGGGGTTCAATTCTTTATTTTGGATTCATTGATATAGGAAAAAGAACACTGTAACCACCTGGAAACAAAGCAGATGAGTTTATAGAAATAGATTTATTTCTTTAAGGTAACTGGAATCTGGCCACAAGTAAGTTTGTATGGTCTGACTAACAGGATAAGCAGTTTTTTATCTGGATTTATATCTGAAGCTATAGTTGTTTTCTAATTCACATGCTACCTTTTGAACTTCAACTCTCTTGCCACTCTTTGTTAACAAAACCTAGTTCTAGTCTCCAAATATATCTTATGTGAAAGAATTGTGTTTCTATGACCACATTTGGAGATATCTGGACATTTTGGCATTCCTGTTGAATGGTGACATTGATTCTAAAAAGAATAAATAACTTCACTGGTCTAAGGTAGGAGTGAGGGGAAGAGCAATGTCTAGTCTGAGTCAAGGAGGTTGGGGTGGCTGGAAAGTCCTAGTCTCTGGTGGAGGTGTCTGTGCTACCTCTAAGTTGAGAGCTTGGTATGGATTGATTATCTCTGTCCTTAATGAGGTATTCCCATCCTGAAGTTTGAAAGATTACTTCACTAAGAAATATTTAAAGGAAGCTTGATGGAGAAAAAGAAAGCAAAAACTGTAATTTTGAGCTGATCCAGAAACAGAATCAAATGAAAGGAGTTCCCATACACAACCTAAGAGCCAAAGGTGCCAGATTGCCAACACCAAGCGTAAACTCATACACGAAGAAAAATAAAAAAGAGGATGTTTAGTTTTCCAAAACTCTAGACCTGTGCTGTGCAATACAGCAGCCAGTAGCCACATGTGGCTGTTGAGCATTTGTAATGTGGCTAGTCAGAATTGAGATGGATTTTAAGTGTAAAATACACACTTGATTTGAAGACTGTACAAAAAAAAAATTGTAAAATAGGTCTTTGCTGGTTTTTTACATTGATTACACATTAAAATGATAGTATTTTGGATATATTGAGTAAAATAACATTACTAAAATTAATTTCACATATTTCTTTTTAATTTTCAGGTGATTACTAGAAATTTAAAATTATCTATGTGGCTTGTGTTGTATTTCTATTGGAAGTGTTGCAACAGATTATATGGAAAGTGATAATGTATTAGGCAAAATAGAAGGGCAAATTTGTTTCTTCCAACTTCCAAATCTGCTTTCAAATTCACTTACTTCTTACCTTTGAGGAACAGGTTTCTGCTCTTTAAGGACTTAGTTGCCACTGTTGGTAAAAACTGGCTAAGGTTGGACTTCTTCAAGAGCATTAAAAAAACAAGTGTCACTGTGGCATATCAGCCAATGTTCTGAGATCAGCCTTAGCATGGCAACCATAAAAAAGTATCTCATAAGTGTCTTACATTTGTTCATAACTGGCTGTGGTGTACTGGGCTAGGAACCCATGGGAGCTTACTTAGTTTGAGTTTGTGACTGATGGAGAGTCCACGTGAAGTCAGATGAAGACAACAGTTGCTGCTATCCCTCGCTCTTGGAATAATACTGTTAGACCAAAATTACTGATGCCTGAAATTTCTTGTTCTCATGTTAACTGCTTGCCCAAGACATGCCCTTAGGCCCAATTTCTCCTTTGCCTGTGACGTTGTCTCTTGGAGAAAAGATGGGTGCAGGCATTTGTGTGGGGCCTATGGCTTACCTGCACCAGCAGCAGGGCCTGCATAAGTGTTTTTGTTTATAGAAGCAGAACAGGTAGCGGCTGAGAGCTTCAGCTTGGATTCAGACTTGATAGTTTCAGATTATGGCTTCACCACTGTGATTTTAATAAAAATGACTTTACTTATCTTTGCCTTTGTTTCCTCATCTGTAAAATTGGGATAACAATGGTATTTTCTTGTAAGGAGGATGATCATGTAACTGATCAACTGAATGTGGAAACTATTAAGAGTAAAAGGGACATAAACGAGAATTATCCCAGGCAAATAGTCATCTTACTATCATTCTACTTATAGGATTATTAACAAAATGGATGAGTTTACATTTATAAAGTACATAAAATAGTACCAGACACTTAAATTTTATTATTTTCCAATAGTTCTTTAGAAAATAAGCTACTTCCTCATGTGTATTCATATTGTCTGAATGGACTTATTCTTGTCTTACCCTCCAAGGTTTTCTGGTGTCAGTTGTGGTCAGGATACTTGACATGGCATCACCCAGAAACTACTCTACTGTTCCAGTCTCCAAATTCCTCCTCCAGATCTACTTCCCTAACTACCAGAATTGGCAGCACTGGCTGTCCTTGCCCCTCAGTCTCTCTTCCTCTTGGCCATTGGATTTAATGCCGCCCTCCTGATCACCATCTGGCTGGAGACCTCTCTGCATGAGTCCATGTATTACCTGCTCAGCCTCCTTTCCCTGCTGGATACTGTACTCTGCCTTACTGTTATTCCTAAGGTCTTGGACATCTTCTAGTTTGACAACAAATCCATTAGTTTCTCTATCTACTTGTAGACGTTCAACATGAATAGTTTCCTGACCATGGAATCCTGTACATTCATGGTCTTGGCCTATGACCTCTATGTGGCCCTCTGTCACCTACTATGATATCCTTCCATTGTCACTGACCAATTTGTAGCTCGAGCTGCCATCTTTGTTGTGGCCCACAATGGCCTTCTTACTATGCCTATACTAATGCTTTCTTCCCGACTCAGATACTGTGAAAGAAATATTATCAAGAACTGCATCTCCACTAACCTGTGTCCAAACTCTCCTGTGATGACATCACCTTCAGTCAGCTCTACCAGTTTGGACCCTACTGGGCTCTGACCTCATCCTTATTGATCTCTCCTACTCCTTTATCCTGAAAGCTGTGCTAAGGATCAAGGCTCAGGGTGTTGTGGCCAAGATTCTGAGCATGTGTGGTTCCCACTTCATCCTCATCCTCTTCTTCAGACAGTCCTCTGGTTCTGGTCATCACTAACCTGGTCAGGAAGAGAATTCCGCCAGATGTCCCCATCCTGCTCAATATCTTGCACCACCTCATCCCCCCAGTCTGAACCCCATTGTTTATGGTGTGAGAACCAAGGAGATAAAGCAGAGAATCTAGAAACTTCTGAGAAGGTTGTAAGAGGTAAAATTTGTGAGAGCCAATCTTGGCAACAGAAATTAGTAATGGAGAATAATTTTCACATGCATAGTAAATTTAAATAGTTATGGCAAGATAAGTTTGGATTCTGCTTTCTCCAATGTTTCAATTGATTATGGGGCTATCTATATCTTGGCTCCTGTTTTCTATTGCACTGAATGGAACTCTAGTTTTTTGAATCCTGGAGTTACCTCGAAGTTTCCCTTGGCCTCATCTATGTGAGAGAGACTTGTCAAACCATAATTACAGGAGCTTTATTAGAGTGATATAGTTGTTCAAATAAAGAATACATGCTATGCCAATGATTTCCAATGCCTCTCAATTGTTAATACTTAGATATTTATTAGATCTCTTGATTCTACCTGACACAGTTAAAACTGGTTTTGTGCCATGAATGGGTCTTTTGTGGAGGTATCGAAGTTGGCTCCAGAACTTTGATTCTCACTGTTGGGTGAATGACGTGTGTCTTCTACAGCCTCCTCTAGCCCTCAGATCTTGTTAATATCTTTATCTAATGCCACTTCTCTGGAGTATGATTTTCCTGTAATTCTTTCCTTTTTTCTAATGAATTTAAAAAACATTTAAAATGATTCATTTGCATGTGCGCTTTGTTTTAAGTGAAAATGTGTGCCCTTTTTCAGATGTGCTTTACCAACTTCTGACTTCATCCTATGCTACACGACTTTTCTGTCAGATTTCAGACACTATCTGCATCCCCACTCTCTCCTGCTTATCTTAGATATACAGTTAAATTGACTTTCTCATCCTACTTTCAGCCTTGTTGTGTCAGTCCTCATATCCTGTGCTGGTGCCAGCATACCTTCCCAGAGGATCCAGGCATCAGAATTAGTGGGTTAGTCAAACAAGGATAAGTGTATTTAACTCTTTGCAATTTCGTTCCTGAAAGTGATGGGGACTCAAGTCTTAGCCAATATTTCCTGGGATTAATTTACATTGGTAACAAGGTGACTTTTTGGATACTAACTGAGAGCTTCGAATATTTTATGTCATTTGAGGATGTTGCTTAGTATAGCTGATCTATGATGAAGCTAGCCATTCTTGGGGACTTATAAAATAATTTCTCATTTCTATAGTATTGCCTTTCAAAGTAGTAGCTTTGATCTACTCTTTCTTCTTTGTTTCACAACTTCAAAGACTGGTCCTAACCAAAGTACAAAATTTCTCACTTTCCCATTTACTCATCATTCCAGTTTCTCCTAGCTCATTATTTTCAGATTATGTCATCTGATATTTTTTCTTTAAGTCTATGGCCAATTATCTTCTTCCACATAGAAAAACTAACACCAGCGTCTTCATTTAACAAACTATGCGCATCCCACAAGTCTTAATTTAAACTTCACCTACCCCACAGTGCCTTCCTTTATTCATCTCATAGAATTAATCTATTTTAAGCCATGTGTATATCTCCCTCTGATACTAGATTATAAATTCCTCTGAGTTTGGTCAAGAGTTTTATTCATCTTCTCAATTTTATACAGAGCTGCCAATACAATTCTTTACTCACTGCACTTGCTTTTGTTGAATAAAAGTGAATAATTCATACATTCACATATTGTTTCTAATTTCCTCTGAAAACTTCTTAGGGGACAAATCAAGTTGTTAATATAATATATTCTCCAAAGCGCCTTACACAAAGCCTTACATAACTCACAGTTCAATGTGATTTTATATATCATAGAACCTAAGACTCCTTATCTCGAAAGCCTCATATCTAGTTTTTTCATTTCAGAAGAGTGACAATTGCCTTCTTGTTTTGTGATATTTCTGATTGTTGGATGACCTAGTTTATGGAAAGTTTTTCAGCCAGAGCCTAAAACATGGTAGCAATTTATAAATGAGAACTCATTTTTATTATTTTCCTATGCACACTGCTTTCTCTAATGTCTTCAGAAGAAGATGCTCTTCGTTATTTTACATACCACGCATTTCAGAGATGCCCTGTCCTGCCCTATATGTCATTCTCAGTCCCCAGTGCAATTTCTTGATTATTGTGCATCACTCTTTTATAGAATCCTTTCCTATTTGAAGCTCATCGTGTTATGCTGTGACACTCTCATCTGTTCCTTGTTCTACATCATCTATTAAAATCTTAGTCCTGCTGCCTCATTTCAGATGTTGGCAGTTGGTTGGAATGGATTCAGAATAACAGCACTGCTCTACGTAATGAATGATTATAGGCTGTCTATGAACAGAGAACAGAAAAAAAGGGATCTCAAGTCAGCTAATGAGGGACATGTGCTCATAAATTCAATAAACATGTCTCTACAATTTGTCATGTTACTATTGCTATTTCATTTTTTTTTTAATTTTATTTTTTCCTTTTCTCCCCAAAGCCTCCCGGTACATAGTTGTGTATTCTTCGTTGTGGGTTCTTCTAGTTGTGGCATGTGGGACGCTGCCTCAGCGTGGTCTGATGAGCAGTGCCATGTCCGCGCCCAGGATTCGAACTAACGAAACACTGGGCCGCCTGCAGCGGAGCGCGCGAACTTAACCACTCGGCCACGGGGCCAGCCCCGCTATTTCATTTTTTTGAAATTAGAAAGTTTCAAATTCTCTCCAATTCACCTCTTGAGAACACAAAAGTACTTGGTAGACTGTACATATGGGCCACTACTTTTATTATTTCTGGATACCTAGACTTTTATATCTATGGAGATTTTAAACTCATCAAAGCTAGATTCCTCTTGGAATCCCTGCTGAAGAATATTTGATAAATAGGCATCCAAGATTTGCTTTAATTATTCTATTGAAGAGGAATACCTCTAGCACTTGGGAGAGAAAATCTCTGTTTCTGTTTGGGAGTTTTAAAAAGTTCCCTTTAATTGTCTGTAATTTTTTCCTTGGGCCTATGTAGAAAAAATATCTGGTGAATTAGAATTCCAGTATAAGCTTCACTAATTTTAACAATATTCCGTTTTTAATACCATGAGAGCTTGGTAGCTCTGAAAGAGGTATTGCTCACTCTCCTTCCAAATAGTTTCCACTTCCCTCTAATGTGCTTTCTCCTTTATCTTATAAGCTCTATTAGGTTAGTATTTGTTCACTCATTGTTGCATTTTCTACTCAATCAAGCATAAAAACAAACATAAAAGATGTTTACCAAATGCTTATGCGATAGATTAATAAAATGTAGAATGCAGTAAAATGAGAGAATGAAATAATACATGGAATGAGTACATAGTAAAATGAAAAGTGAGAGGAGTATATGTCATAATGGAATATCATCCTAAATATCTATTTCTATTACAAACAAACATTTCAAAGCATAGAATTTTAAAATGCTCTGGGAAAAGTGCTATAAGCCTCTATTGTCTCTTCCTCTTTGTATTTAAATGCATATATCTCTCCTTCACCTTTGGAAGAGTGTAGGTTTGTGTAGGTATCTGTGTAAGTTTAAGCAGGTGGGTATGTTTGTGCAAGGATGTAAAACTTCAGGGAGTGGTGACCGTAAGGACAGGAAACCTAAAGCATCGCTGTATCTTTTGACCTACAGGAGAGGGAACATTATGATTTTAGCAATTTTCTGGATCCCAGCCATGAATATAAGGTGATGAGAAGTTGAAGAGTCACATACTGGCTGCAGACTACTAACTAAATAAGATATTAGCTTGGAGGAAACTTTACATAGGTACCTTGAAAAATTCATTTAAAAGCTTAGCAAAAGTAACACTTTTTGTGTTAGGGTAACACTTTTTGTTAGGGTTTTCATTCCTTGCATATATAAGAGAATGAGACTGCATCCCCTAGATATTGGTCTTTCAGGACCCAAAGAGACAGAGATCAGAAGGATGTAATTTTGTTGGAATGTCTGTAGGTCAGCCCAAAACATGTAAACTGCAGCCCTGGTCTGCATCTACAAGGGAGGCTGAATGGAGAGCCTTGGAGAAGAAGATTATTATTTAACTTTTACTTAGAGATATAAGTATCAGGCTTTTCTTTTTCCTGTACCAGATGATGAGGGTTCAAAAATGTATAAGACTTTGTCATTTTCCCTCATAAGCTTTGATATTACCAAGTTACACTAGGAACTACAACTCCAGATAGAAAGATAAAATTGTGGAAGCGATAACTATACAACTCTAAGCATAGATTGGAGGAAGAGTGTGTCCGACTTTTTGGGAACAGGGACTAAGAGAGGCTGTGTAATGAGAACAGTAGTCAACTTAATGTCTAAACCTGAGTAGAGTTGTGTCTAGAGCTGGGCTATCTGAGGCAGGATTAAGATTAGGATTAGTCTGAAATCAACACCGACATGCAGACATTTGAGAAAAGAGAGAACTTACTTTCCTAATGAGATAATTTAAGACTCTACTCCTCCCTCACAGCTGTGGTGATAATGAAACTGTGGGCAGAAACAGCCCTCCATAAGAGGTAACACTTGGCCTAAGCTTTGGGGGAAAACATGGCTGAGTTAGCAACTCAGACTGATGGATAGTCAAGGAATCACCCAAAAAGAAATAAAGCACCAGTTTGAGTTCATTTGGGCTCTTCAACATTTCACCAAGTGTTTTTTTATGGCCAACTAGTCAATTCTGCCCCTCCCTCAGGAAATCCCTTCCCTCGTTGTGCAATCTATACCCACATCTTCACTTGTAATTTTGTCCCTTGGAGATAATTTTGTGTTTCAGGAGCCCATGAAGTAGCTGCTCACCTTTATCTCCCTCATTGATATTCCTCATACCCCAAAATTAAATGCCCTCCAGACTCTCTTCCAGGCACTAACTTTCACTTTCAACAATTAGAAGGAAAATTCATCTGGATTGATCTTTGTATATAGTTGGAGGTAGGAGCGAAGGGTCTTTTTACTTCCATGTGGGGATCCAACTGATCCAGCAACATTTATTAAAATGACCATTTCCCCCTAGGGACCTGCATTGTTGATTTACTTTTATCATCAATCAAGTGGCCATATATGTCTGGATATGTTTCTGGACTCTATATTGTGTTTAATTAGTTAGATTGTCTATCCTTGTGCCAATAGCACATTGTCTTAATTCTTAAGTGAGAATTAAGAATGTACAAAGTACATTCTTTGTAATGTTATGCGTATTTTGAAATCTGGCAAAATGTAAGTCCTTTAATGTTGTTCATCTTGAAGACTGCCTTTTCTACTCTTTCCCTATTCAATACCAATATGAAGTTTTACAGTCAGTTTCCAAAAGGAAAGAAACTCCTGGGATTTTGACTAGGGTTGCATTGAATCTAGGGATTAATCAATTTAATATAGCTACCTGACATTCTTCTGGTCTGACATTCTAGGTTTTTTATGGTATATTTTTTCCTATTATTTTCTTTTCAACTATTCTGGGTTCTGATATTTAAAATGTATCTTTTATAAGCAACATGAATATATTCAATCTGGTAGTCTTAGTCCTTTACTTGGAATACTTGGTCTATTTACATACACGCAATTACTGATTGCTTTATAGCTGCCATCGTCTTATTTGTAACTCACATATCTTGTATTCCTTCTTCTCACTTTCTTGTCTTATTTTGGATTAATCAAATTTTTATACAATCTTTTCGCTATTATTTCGGTGATAATCTTTGAAATAAAAATGTGTACCCTTGACTTACTACAGTCAATTAAATGTATATAATGAATGTTCAGGATTCCATGTAATTGTTTTCCTTTAAGTGTCATATTTAACTTGTGTAAAGATATTTCTAAAACTTAACAAAAATTAATGATAAATAAATTATCATAAAGTACTTATGTTAAAAACAATTTTTCAAGAATACAGCTAATATGTAAGATGAAGTCATTTCGTAAATCTAATGGCATTTGTCTTCTCAAAGGGTCTCTTAGATACATCTTCTATGTTTCTGAGTGATATTCCTTTCTACTACAAATAATATATCTCAGTTTATACAATTCTCAGACATCTCAAGAGAAACTATAAGATGATCATGACTCTTTCACTTCATATGAGTTTAAATGCAGAAATCTCTTTTAAATGGGAACTGTGTATGTATCTGTAGGGAAACAGGAGCCCATGGGAATAGGATTCCTGACTCTTCATATTCTAGCCACAGGAGAATGACCATTATAGACAGAGAATATTCATAAAGACGTCCAGGGGCCAAAGCCACAAGCAGAAGTCCAGTGAGAATTTGGGGAGTCACTCATTGCCTGAAAGCAGCTGGATGGTCAAAACTGCTGTTTGGAGCAGACTTTCCCCGAAATTAATTTTGGCAACAGTACATTGGAAAGCCAAGCATAAGTGACGCTTTGAATTTGGTCCCTGACTAAAACTGAGTTCTTTGTTTATTTCAGAGAGTGTTATTGTACCCTCAGGTGCTAGTATGTGAAGACCCTGAAGATCACTGATGTCAGAAGAGTGTGAGCACATTAGAATGTGCGTCAGCTAAGCTCACGGAAGGTCTGCTCAGGTCTGTCTATGCAGGAAGGCTGACTGGAGAATACTCCTTCCTTGATTATTAGAGACATATTGTAAGTATCTGGATTTGTACCACCTGTCACAAAGAAAAATGAAGACTACCTTATCCTTGACCTTAATGACCTTTAGTCTTTCCAGGAGAGATGACTAAGAACTATAGATCCAGGCAGAGAGAGAAAACCATGAGAAAGGAGCCTACACAATTCCCAAAGGGTCCATGGTGAAGGATACTTTTCAAACTGGGAGGCCAGAGACTGGTCAGAATTATGCTTAAATAACTGAAGAAAATGGGAGAAGCAGTCATTTTGATGTCTGAAGCTGAGCAGAGCTACAGTGAGGGCTGTCCGAATTGAGGCAGCAATCTTGATTAGGGATAGTCTAAATCAGTGGTTAGGTCAGTGATCACAACTGAGTGGAGCTCTGTCATTCTCATAGTACTGTTCCTGGAAAAACAGCATCAGCATTACCTAGGAATTTGTTAAAAAGGTGAATTCTTGGGCTTCTCCCCAGACCTACAGAATTGGAAGTTCTGGAGATTGGGCTCAGTTGTCTGTGTTTCAACAAGTTCTCCAGGTGATTCTGATGCACACTCACTTTTTTTTTTTCATGAGGAAGATTGGCCTTGAGCTAACATCTGTACCAATCTTCCTCTATTTTGCATGTCAGACACTGCCACAACATGGCTTGATGATCCGTGTGTAGGTCTGCATTCAGGATCCGAACCCATGAAGCAGGGCATGCGAACCTAACCACCATGCAACTGGGCTGGCCCCTGCACACTCACATTTGAGAACCAGTGGTCTAGATAAAAGAAAATCCTGATGAGAAGCCCACTCTATGTATTTGAAAAAAAACAGAAACCAAAAGCCAAAACAGTTCCAAACCTTTATTGGGAGATATTTTTGTGTCCAGGGAGTTCCAACAACAGGCCCCAAAATCCATCTACAAGACATGATTTTTCCTTTCCTTCAGAGGATAATTCAGCAGAACCTGGCAACGTCTTCACCAGCAGGATTCTGGAGAGTTAAGAAGATACTCAAAGGGAATTTAAGCTCCAGGCTGGGTAGCATCATATCCTGGGGCATGTTTAAGTATTCCCTCAATTCTTTCCCTCTCTTAGAAGGCTCATTTCCTTATTTTTTCTCCTTTTCCTGGGAAATGCAGTTTTGTTTTGTTTTTTTAAAGCAGTCAGTTACCAAATACACATGTAAATAAGATATTGCACAGGTATCTTTTCTATTTATTGTTCTCCCACTAGGTTGTTTTTCTCTTCTTCAGCACCAGATTGTTTTTTTTTCCATTCTCCTTTCTTCAACTTTTAAATTTATTTTTATTTTATTTTTTTTGAGGAACATTAGCCCTGAACTAACTGCTGCCAATCCTCCTCTTTTTTCTGAGGAAGACTGGCCGTGAGCTAACATCTGTGCCCATCCTCCTCCACTTTATACATGGGACGCTTACCACAGCATGGTGTGCCAAGTGGTGCCATGTCCACAGCCGGGATCCAAACCAGCGAACCCTGGGCCGCCAAAGCGGAACGTGTGCACTTAACCGCTGCACCTCCGGGCCAGCCCCTGTTCAACTTTTTACTGAGTGTTAAGCAGGAGTACCAGTGGTTTATAGTAGAGCAAGATATGGAGACGCTATATTACGTTACTCAAGGCATCGTGATGCTTTCAACAATCTGTCAGTCTCACATATCTGAACTGGTTTTATTGAGGGCCTATTACGTCAACAGGTACGTGGTATTTTTTCTGTGCTATCATAAGAAGATAAGATTCCATTGTTGGAAGATGGAGCGTAGAAATTTTGGAAGACAAATAGGAAACATCAATGAGTATAGGAAAGTTTTATTGATGCTTTAAGAGCAGCATGCTTAGGATATTAAAGGATCATAGAGAAACAATGGAAAAGAGAGGCATCTAACCATGTATGTAAAAAGAGTAACAAGAAAAAAGCTACAGTTTTTTCCTTACATTTCTAAGAGGTGTAATTCTTAATACAGACAGAATGAGACAAACAGAAGTTAGTCATTTGAGAGCAAGAGAGTTGATTCTAGAAGAACATGATACATGTAAAAATACATAGGTGAGACGAATCAAAGCATGTTCTATAGGTGGCTGGGTCTATGTGTATGGAGTTGGAACACACTCACATGAAGGAAGTTGGAACATAGTTATGTGAAATGAATTCCTTTTTACTCATAAAGTTATACAAGCTGAGGAAATTGTTTTAACAAGGAGTTATGTGGTCCACTTCCAATTTTAGAAAGATTTTATGTAGACTGAATTGTGGTGAATCTTGGTGGCCTAGAATGGAGACAGATAGATCAATTAGAACATTATTAAGGAAATAGTCAAACCCTAAATTCATGTCTCTTTCCCTTCAGTCTTCCAGGCCCACCTGCCAGTCATGGTATTATCTCTCAACAACACAGGGACCCAGGTGACTGAATTCCTGATGATCTGCTTTCCAGGAATGCAGGACACACAGCACTGGTTATCTATAGTTCTGGCCCCTCTTCTGGTTTTGGCTCTTGGGGCCAATTTTGTGTTATTACTCACCATCCTGCAGGAGACATCTCTGCATGAACCCATGTACTACCTGCTTGCTGTCCTCTCCATACTGGATGTCATCCTCTGCCTCACTGTCATCCCCAAGGTAAGACCCTCTCTGGATTTATTCTTAGGCACTCAGTCATCTTTCTCTAAATAGTACCTTGTTTTGCTGCTGTAAATCTTCCATCACCTGAAGGAAAATCCTTAATGAGTTTCTTGAACCATCACACTAGGTCCATCACAGTTCCCAGATATGACCCCTCTCATTCTCAATGCCCATGTTTATTTTTAAGGTTTTATTTTTTTCCCAACTGAAAGGCCCTCTCTCAATGTCTGAGTCAGTGACATTCCAAGTTTTGTCCTTATTTTTACTTCTAGGGAGATTCTGCTTGACCTGAATGACTCCACTCTTACACTTAAAGACTCCAAAATTTATTTCTAAAATGTAACTGGATGTATGTTTATGTCATATGCTGAGATAGAGAGCTTAATTGGAGGTATCTTATGTATATGGTGGGTTGAAAGGTGTCCAAATGTAAGTATTGGACTACTGAATTTGATGTTCTTGTGATACATTTAGATGGGCAGATGTATTAAGCTGGAGTTTGGATAAGAACTCTGGAGATCAGGATAATATAGGCTAGAAATAAACATTTTTAAACAAAAGGCATAGTCTATAGAATGAGAACAAAGGGTATAAATCAGGCTCTGAAGATTGGAATGCACAAAGAAGGTATTTGAAATTAGGATACTGTCCCAGCTGAGGTTTGGGGGTCGTGGTTTGGGGATATGGGTGGTTGAAGCCATCTGGGGGTTTTCCCAAGTTTAGGTACCCTAGCGTGGGAATGAATGCACAGTGTTTGAGAATACTGATTCTCGCAGGTCCTGCTCATCTTCTGGTTCAACATGAAGCCCATTAGCTTTGCAGGCTGCTTCCTGCAGATGTTCATCATGAATACATTCCTTCCCATGGAGTCATCCACCTTTCTGGTCATGGCCTATGATCGCTATGTAGCCATCTGCCATCCACTGCGGTACCTGTCCATCATCACTGAACAGTTTGTCATTAATGCAGTCATCTTCTTTGTCTTCCGCAACTTGTTGGCCACACTGCCCACACCAGTTCTAGCTGCCAGGCTCAACTACTGTGCCAGCAATGTGGTGGAGAACTGTATCTGTGCCAACATTTCTGTAGCAAAGCTCTCCTGTGGGGATATTCACTTAAATAAGCTCTACCAGTTTGTGAGTGTTTGGTGCCTGCTAGGTTCTGACCTGGTACTCATCTTGCTATCCTACTGCTTCATCCTGAGGGCTGTTATGCATCTGCAGTCAGCAGGTACAGCCACCAAGGCCTTGAGTACTTGTGGTTCTCATCTCATTCTTATACTTTTCTTCTATACATTGCTATTAGTCTTCATTTTCACAAACAAGGCAGGAAAAAAGGTGCCCTCAGAAGTACCCATTCTTCTCAATGTCTTGCACCACCTCATCCCACCAGCCCTGAACCCCATTGTTTATGGAGTACGAACTCAGGAAATTAAGCAAGGGATTATCAGGCTATTCAAGTACTAGTGCTGAGAAATATGATTCAAGATCAAGAAATATGGAAGTCTGGGCATATCGTGATGGTTTCATCTGAATGCCACAAGAAGCACAATATGACATCCATGCTACTACTCTCATTTTAACTTGAACTTTCTTCAACCACTATTACAATATTTACCCTCACTACTGCATCCTCAAATCCTCACTGAACACATGTTTAGGTATCCATTATCTTCTTTCTGACACCTTGCCATCATGACTCGTCGATTACTGATTTATTAAGTAAGTATTTCATATACTCCCCATACTTCTCAGTCTTTACATTCTGAGTGGCTCTCACGCTTAATTTATAGGGCAGAGGTGAGACAGCACTTCAAATAGAACATGGGGGTATAGGTAGGATGAGGGAAACCAACGAGGACTTTATTTCAACAGTCTGGGTGAAAAGTAATAATGTCTTGGGCTAAGGTGGTGGGTTAAAATTGAAGTTATATGTCACAAGATTTGCTGAGAGTCCATGTGTATTATATAAAAGATGGAGAGCAATAATAAATGACACCAAGACTTTTTGTGAGAGCAATTGGTAAAGTGGAACTGCCAATAACTGAGGAGATAGTTTCGTAATATCAAAAATTTTGCTTTGAACACTGAATTCTATTTCCATTCCAAACTCCTCCAAATGACTGTACTTTTGAAATTGTTGTTGAATATCCAAACAGAGAAGTAAAATAAGCAACTAGACATGTTGCACTTTTTAGGGACCAGATCCATGCTAGACACAGAAGTTTGGATCACCAGGGTATAGATGGTATTTAAATCCCATTTAGATGTGTGATATGAGGTCAAAGAATTATCCACTCATTTCTATCCCTTTCTTCAAGAAACTTGTTCAAATGTTGGGTACCCTGGATTGGTGATTGTTTGCCATTCCCAGCAGACTGTGATCTCATTAAGAAATTCTGTTTAATTCTTTGTGTCTGCAACATCCAGCATTGTACCTGGCACATAGAAGGTGCTTTTTAAATTAATTAATAAGTGATTTTGATTCACAACTTTTGGTCCCACTGCATGGCATCTGGTTTATGGAGTCTTGATCCCAAAATAACAGTTTGTTGATGAAATTTCATATGTTGGTTAGTTAGGCCATTTTATAAGACATTAATATAATTTAGCAGAGCAATTGCTTTTTTATGTTCAAAATAGGGGATATGACTTTAAAGTAACATTTAAAAAGATTCAAAAACATAGTAAGCTCCTTGACATAAGTCTTGGCAATGATTTTTTGGATTTGAAACTCAAAGCAAAGGTAAGAAAAGCAAAAATAAACAATTGTGACTATATAAAACTAAAAAGCTTCTTTACAGCAAAGGAAACCATCAACAAAATGGAAAAGCAACTTACTGAATGGGAGATAATGTTTGCAAGCCATCCAATAAGGGGTTAATATTGAAAATATAAAAAGAACTCCTACAACTAAATAGCAAAAAACTAAGCAATCTGATTAAAAAATGGGCAGAGAAATCGAACATTTTTCCAAAGAAAACATACAGATGGCTAACAGGTACATGAAAATGTGCTCAACATCACTGATCATCAAGGCAATGCAAATTGAAACTACAGTGAGATATCATCACACACCTGTTAGAAAGGTTACTATCAAAAATGGTGAGGATATGGAGAAAAGGGAACCCTGTGCACTGTTGGTTGGAATGTAAATTGGTGCAACCACAATGGAGAACAGTATGGAGGTTCCTTAAAAAATTAAAAAACAGAGCTACCATATGATCCAGCAATTCCACTTCTTGGCATTTATCTAGAGAATATTAAATCACTAATTTAAGAAGACTTATGCACTTCCTTGTTTACTGTAGCATTATTTACGATGGCCAAGATATGGAAACAATCTAAGTCTCCAAAGATGGATGAATGGATAAAGAAAAAAAAAGAAGGAAATCTTGCCATTTGCGACAACATGGATGAACCTTGAAGGCGTTATGCAAGTGAAACAAATAAGTCAGAGAGAGAAAGACAAATATTGTGTGATCTCACTTACATGTGGAATCTAAAAACAAACACAAAACAAAAATACGAGCTCATAGATACAGAGTACAGATTGATGGTTGCCAGAGGCAGGGGATAGGAGGCGAGTAAGACAGGTGAATGGGGTCAAAAGGTGCAAACTTCCAGTTATAAAATAAATGAGTCATGAGGATATAATGATGACTATAGTTAGTAATATGTATTGGATATTTGAAGGTTGCTAAGGTAGTAGACCTTGAAAGTTCTCATGATAAGAAAAAAATTGTAACTATGTATGGTGATAGATGTTAATTAGACTTGTGATCATTTCTAATATAAAAATATTGAATCATTATGTTTCACACCTTAAACTAACATAATGTTATATGTCAATTATACCACAATAAAAAAATAAAAGAAATGCAATCAGCAAGATGTTATTAAATTCTTCATCCATAGAAAGAAAACTTGAAAACTCTCATTGACCAGGCTGAATGTCACCCCCGTCCCTGCCTCCCCCCTACATCCTGGAATCCCCGGTAAAGTGTATGGGGAAGGGTGATTATTTTAGGTCTCTTTTATTTACAGCTACTCCAGCCAGATTCAATAATCTTCTACCATTTGGCTCAGATCTGCCTCCAGCGGCATCCGGTCTAGGAGGAAGGAGAATGAAATTATGTATTTAATCAACATTTGAAGATGATGCTTTAGTGTTGAGCACCATCTCAATGAAAATTACCAAAGATTTAACATCTCTGTGTTGTAGCATTCCCTCTCGAGAACCATTATGATAATTGGGTCCTGCCTTTAAGGCCCAGCCTCTTCTTTTGTATGTCTCTGGTTGTGGGATTGGGTCCCTGCTTTGGTTCTGACTTGAGTTCCTACTCTATTATTCTGCATTGACCTCCAGTCCTCGTCCAGGCCTAGGGTGATCATCACCTTCTCAGAGCCAGTTCTCCTTTGTCTGTTTGGAACCAGAAGTTCTGTTACCTGCAGTCAGATCTCCCCAGGGGCCACCGCCCTGGATTTCTGCCCTCCCCTCACCATGCTATATCCCATCCACCTGCCGGGATCTACTACTTCTTGGACTTCTGCTTGTCCTCGGCTTAGGCTTGTGCACTTATTGTTCCATCTGATTGGAACAGTCTTATCTTATATGTTCAAGCAATTAACTTCTCAACATTCAGAATCTCAATTCAAAAACCACCTCCATGAAGAGTACATCCTTAATAATTACATCCAAAGTGACCTCCTTCTCCCACTGCAGGTCATTGTACCACGTTGTACTTTCCTTTTTCTCTATACCACTTATCACTTTCTGAATTATTTATTTATTTATTTACCTATTTAATGATTGAACTTCCCTTTAAAATGTATCTGGAGCTTGTCTTTTTTGCTCCTGATCCCATCCTCGAATCCTAGATCCTGTTATGTCTGGCACATATCAGTTATTAAATACATATTAAAGGAATAACTGGTCCCAAAGTCAGACATGCAGGGCCACTGCCATGTCCTGTGGACATTCTGAAATATATTCTTAGATTAATCTCCAGTACCAGTTGGAATGTCCCCTAAGGTATCTTTCTGATGTACCTACCAGTGATAGGAGATGAGTCCCTAATTCCTGGTAACATTAACATTACCAACAAAATCTTCATTTCAACATTATCTGTATAGTTGCTCCATAGTTCAAAGGGCCAGATTTCCTATTTGTTTCTTTTTGAATGTTAGATTATAAAATATTCTATATATCTTAGGTTTTTTTTAAATAAAATTAATCAATTTCAAATACTGATATGCAAAATTGCGAAAAACCTGCTGAAGGCAAGGTTTAAATTTAAGATTAAAAAAATGAGGTAATTGTTTCCTTTCTGATAAACTCTTAACGTGAACAACCACTAGTTACCCTACTGTTAATATTCCTAATTATTCACTAATAAAAACTAATTAGGAATAACATTTTCCTGGATTTATTTATGACTCATCTTCAGCCTCAATCCTGTCCCTGCAGAATTTGTGCCTATATGACATGCATAAAGCTAATAAATAAGACTTCCACCATTTTAATCTTTTCATCCTGTTTTCTAATATTTTTATATTCTGCTTTCTTGTTATTTTAGCACAAAGTAGTCATCATTCTCCCTAATTCTCTGGCTTCCTTTTCTCTTTGTGGTAAAACAGAAACAGATAAGAGAAATTTTATTTATTATTATGGCTATTTTTTTAGAGCGAACTCTTTTTTGTCCAACTAACTTGTTTTTCCTATCCATTTTCCTGAGTTTTAAATAAGTGCCTGGAGAAAATCTTAATACATTTCATGTGTCTTGAAGGGGATATAGCCGCTGTTGTCATCTACTGTGTTTTTCATAGAAATTTCACATACATTTTTTAAGCAATCCAGAATTTATCTTCCCACATTTTAAAAATTATATGTAGATAAAACAATGCAGAGATCTTAATAACATAAAAAATATCAAAGTTCCGTTTCAGTAGAAATAGATTGTGATAAATTCCTCAGTTCTGGGAAACCATTTTGTCTAAGTTTCATTCTGCCATTTTATTGACAAATCTGGGTTTGCTTTGAGGTAAGTTGACATGAGTCACTGTTAGACCTCATGATTTTTAGACCATTGATGGAAAGATGTTGGAAAAAATATCATTTGGAAGTTGCAAGCATTGTTTATTTCATAATAGTAGTTGATTAAATTTGCTTTAGAAGCAGAGCCTATTTTTATTTTGAGAATCCTTCTCATTGATGTTTAGTTATAACTATGTTGAATTAAGACCTTCTTCTGAAATAGTAGCATTTGCAAGAGTGAGATATTAGTTGACTATTCTGGTCTATGTAATAGAGAGTGTATTGTGTGAATGAAATTTAGACCTAATATTACCTGCAATTATTGTTTATTATTAGGATGATGTAACAGTAGGATGCATTTTCATTTTCAGGGAGATGCTAATAGGAGTCCAGTAGTAGTGAAACCAAAGACCATTGGAAAAAGTTCAAATTGATTTCTATTCATCACTGAATGGAGGATTAAATAAATTGACAAAGCATGGAAGACTATGCCTTAAATACATCCCATGATTCACCATTATATCTCAAGCTAAATGACCCAGACTTTGAAAACTGTATGAATAGCAGACTTTGAGAATTTTCATTTTGGAGTCAGAAGGTAGAAATCCATCATTTTGGGTCTAGGAAGCCTTTCCCTGAATTGATATTTTCTCCATCAATAATCCTGGAAATGTGTTAATCCTAATGACAAGATGAAGTCTCAAATAGTCTTAGCTTTTTCAGAGGGAAATGCTTTGTCTGTCGTGGTTCGCATGGCTATTGGACCAAAGAGTAAACACACATGGAGCCCTCCCATAAGAAAGGACCAAAAGCTTGCTCTGAGAAGGCAAATGCAGGCTGGGACTTGTAAATGATATGAATATATAAACGATATTTCAGGCAAGCTTGGATTTTGACCTGTGAACAAAATCATAAATTGTCATATTTGGAAGTTATCCTCAATACAATGTTCAAATTTCCCACTTATTTTCAATTATCTTGAGGGAATGTGGGAAGGGTTCATGCCTATACTTAAAGGGAAGAAGTATGGAAAAGAAACTCAATAATGAAAGTGACGCCTGTCTTAAAGCTGGGCATGGTTACATAGATTGTTAGAACTAGGAATATGTTTTAAAATAATTAGTTTACTATCTTTGTGTTACAGATGAGGACTCTGAAACTCAATGAGGCTGCTGGTTTGTTCCTAGTCCCACATCTTATTTGTGGTTGTGCAAGTCCTAGAAGGCAGAACTTCCAGCTCACCATTTCAGGCTTTTTCTCTTTTCGTCACTTACTGTGCTTATTTGTGCCCCATTTCCTTCCGCTTCCTTATGTTTAAATGAAAACATTCCTTTAATAGTAAAGGATCTAGATTGCTTTCTATTCTGCCTAAACAGCATATGAGTTCCTCAATGATTGCAAATTTGTTTTGTGCATCTTGCTCTAACAAACTTCCTGTATCAGAGCAGTTGCTTAGAAAACATTTCTTCAATCATTAAAAGGCCCTAGGATATTTTAATGTCATTGTTGGAACATCTTCTGATACTAAACATATTACTACATCAAAGCAGAGCTCTTTATGCACATCACAAACTGAATAATTTTAACTTCTGAAGGTGAAGCTTTAAGCACAGACAATGGTGCGAAGACATTGAGGAAGAGGATTTATATGATAACTCCTTCTCTTAAACCCAGTAAATCCCATTTCTCCACATGTGAGCAGTTCTTGCAAGAGTTCTACTCTTTTGAGGGTTGCACTTGACAAGACACTGGCTTTACTTGATAAAGCACAGGAGGAGAAGAAACTTATTGCCTTGATTGGAGGTAAGTGAAAGAGATTTACTTACGGACTCTAGCTGCTTTTCATCATTCAGGGCTAAGATTTAAAATACTGTAGTCTTTTCACAACTGCAATATGCAACTGGGCTAATAACAACAATAAGTTAGAAGCAATGACATTAATATCCACAGTTCTGTTTTATAAAAAATTAGGTATACAGAAATAGTAAATACATTATTAAGTAGGATTTATTTCTCCACTGTAGATTTGTTCTCTGAGTTCTCACATTTTAGATAGAATCATAAAAATAGAATCATAAAAATTTTTTTAAAGGTCACAGAAATGTCAGATTTTGGGGAGAGAACATAGGGATTTGAAGAGAAAGGAGAGACAAGAAATTGCTTGAGTTAATTTTACTTTTCTCCTTGAACATATGTCTCTGAGCTATAGGTTTACAACCAATTTCCTGTTAACTGTTTTAGAAGTCATCCTATTTTAGGAGTTCAGAGATCCAGTTATCCTTATTACAACCCTTTCTTCAGTAACCTCTGGATTCCTTGCTTCATCTCTTGGGTTTGCACTCCATAAACAACGGGGTTGAGGGCTGCAAGGATGACATGGTGGAGGACGTTGAGCAAGACTGGCACATCAGGGGAGACTTTCTTCTTTGCCACATGAGTGAGGATGAAGACCAGAAGGATGGTGCTGAAGAACAGGATAAGGATGAAGTGGGAGCCACATGTGCTTAGGGCCTTGGCCACAGCACCCTCTGCTTTGCGTTAGCATAGCTTACAGTATGAGGGTGGAGGAGAGAAAGATGAAGATGAAGTCAGATTGTAGCAAAGTCTAGCCTCCAGCAAACTGGAGGAGGCGACTGATGGTGACATCATCACAGGAGAGCCTGGAGACTGATGTTGGTGCAGATGCAGTTCTCAATGACATTTATCCCACAATAATAAAGTCAGGCAGAGAGGATGGGAATGGACATGGTAAGAAGTGCATTTCTGGCAAAAATAAAAATGGCAGCCTTGGCTACAAATTGGTCAGTGAGGTTAGATTATTACCTCAATGGGTGACGGATGACTGCATAGTGGTCATCGGCTATGACCATGAATGTGCAAGACTCCAAAGCAAAGAAGCAATTCGTGATGTACATCTGAAGGAAGCAGGCAAAGAAGCTGATGCACCTGAGGTCAAACCAGAAGATGGCCAAGACTTTTGGAATATGGTGAAACAGAGCACCACATCTAGCAGGGAAAGGAGGCTGAGCAGCTAGTACAGGGGCTGGTGCAGAGGCCTCCAGCTGGATGGTGATCAGAATAGTGTTAGCCCTTCTGACCAGATGGAAGACGAGGCTGAGGGGCAGGGACAGCCAGAGCCGCCAGCTGGGAGACCTAACAAAACAATGTAGGAGGAAGTTTGAAACCCCAGTGGAGCCATTTCTGTGAGGTGTCATCTTGTGGATTTTGTTTCTATAGATTCCTCTCATCATCTAAAAAGTCAGGATCAAGATTAGTTTCTGACTGTACTGACAATGGAAGAAAAACTCAGCTTAACTGGGTTCAATTTATGGCTTCTAGCAGATTATTTTGCTTAAATGGAGATTTTGTATGTTACATACAGAAAATAAATTTATTTTAATCTTTTACAAATTTTTTTTCTGTTCATTAATGGAATATTTCTAAGTTTTGAATGAAAAAAATCTTATAAAGTAGAATGAGTTATGAACAACTAGCTGTGAGGCAATATCCTTGCAATTGAGGATTGTGATAAAAATAGGTCCTCTGATTTCAGCAGCGTGGAGGTGGTGAAATTGGTCCTCTCTGAGTCTCTTTGCCCGGTTGCCCAGATAATGTTCCCAACATCCACACCAGGTGCTGTTTATTCATTCTTTTCTTCTTATTTACCTTTTATTTACTCTTAAATACAGTGGACACAGAGATTAAGTATTATTCTTGTTCTCAAGGAGTGACAATCCCTTGGGGATTGTCAATTATAAGACAATTATAAGACAAAATGATAATAAAGACAGAGCAGTGTGCAGAATATTTTGAGAGTGTAGGTTAGGATTAACTTCATTCACGTGAAAGTAAAGTGTTCTCAGGACTCCTCTCTTGCTGAATTTTAAAGGCAAGTCCAAAGAAGACTGTGAAAATGAGTTGCCTGTTGCAGTGAGAGATGCTTGTAAAATGTTTGAGGTCAGCATTTCTGGAGTGTTTAAAATCAGGCTGTGTGTGGTCCCTAGATCTGTCTACTTCATACAGATGTTCTGCTCAGGTGTCATCCCATGAGTGTAATTCTGTTTCATCGGTATTTAAACTTCACTATTTTGCATCTGTTTAGCTAGCTGGTAAAATGTAAACATGTTTTCAGCATACCGAATGAATTTACAATACTTGCCAAGCACTTTGCTAAAATATATTAGGAGCATTATCTCACTTGATTATTAAAATTACCCTGGGAGGTATGTCTTCAATGACTTCACAAGTGAGGAAAATGAGATGAAGAAAGTTTGAGAAAATTCCAAAATCACAGGTGGTAAAACTCCCAATCTAGATGCAAATTCTATTTGATTTTAAACCCAACACTTATTCACCTATCCTGTACTACAATCAACTAGCTAAAGAGCATTGGTTTGACAGTCTCTCAGGATTTCTCTGAGCCTTGTAATGCTATGATACCATATTTGGTTCCTCAATCTCTGAAAAAAGAACAAATCTGTCCCCCAGGGTAACAATTTTGGAAGGTTGAATACGGTATTAGAGAGATGTCTCTGGAATGGGGCCTGAGTGGATAGTATGAACCCAGAACTGAAAATATTTTTCAATCATCAGAATCTAATTTGATGCATCTGTTAAAATGACACATTCATTCCCACATATGTATATCCTTGATCCCACACTTCCAGTCCTGTTCACTTTGTTTTCTCTTAGCCCTCAACCTTCTTACCAAATGGCCCTGGGAATTGCTGGGTCAGCAAAAGGTAATAGGCTTTACACTCTCCCTTCCCCAATTCCTCTCTTCATTCCTTTCGATGTTCTGCTTTAAAATCAAAGGAGTTCTGTCTAATTAGTGTCTGCCGGGAACTGTCCCTCTCTCTGGAGGCAAAAGTAACTTCAAGATACATTAGGAGTTCACATTACCTCCAAGTTCTTTTCCTGCTATTAACAATAACTTATGTTGGGGCCAGCCCTGTGGTGGAGTGGTTCTGCGTGCTCTGCTTCAGCAGCCCTGGGTTTGCAGGTTTGGGTCCTGGGTGTGGACCTACTCCACTTATCAGCCATAATGTGAAGACTTCCTACATACAAAGTCGAGGAAGATTGGAACAGCTGTTAGCTCAGGGCTAATCTTTCTCAAGCGAAAAAGAGGAAGACGGGGAATGGATGTTAGCTCAGGGCGAATCTTACACACATACATACAAATCAGCATAGCATATGTTAACAATGCCTTCGTAAATTTCAAAGTGGTTTTAAAGTTATCTCCTTTATGTCAATGAGACACAGTACACAAAGCAGAATTGCTATTTTACCAGTTAATTTTGTCCCAACACATGCAAATTGCAGTATCAGATTCTAACACTACTTCCTTCCATCAGGTCTTGTACATTTCAGCTCTTCCTCGTCTCACACATTCTGTAGTAATATTATAGTGCTTTTATTCTTAGCACAGCCCCAAATTGCACCATAATTAAACTGGATTAAGGATCCCTGCTTGATTTCTGGAGGATCCAGCCACACAGAAGTGCCTCTGCTGCAGGAAAAGAGGATCCATAAGGAAATCTAGAAAAAGCAGAATATTTTTTTATTTCTTGAGTAGTCTTGGAAAGATTATTTCCAGCACTAGGATAGCATTTCTGGAGAGTACAAAGGAAGAATTTTCCATTCTTTCTTTTTTTTTCCATCTTGCTTTTTTTTCCTCCTTCTTTCTATTTTTCCTTCAACCAATACTTTTTTCAACAAGAAGTTAGTATCTACTGAACTCTAGGGCTAAAGTACTTGGATATATATATATCTTTTTCTCTGCCTTTGTGAAGCTTCCTCAGCAATCAGGGACAGTCTATCACAAGAGTAGGACTAAGGTCCCAAAGCTAATAATTTCTTGCCCCCATCAGGGCCAGGCTGAGGAAGGCAATTGAAGCTGGAGACCAATGCAGAGAACTAACTCCTCCTGTTCCTGTGCTCCAGGATGGAACTATGTCACAGCACCCAGGAAGCAGAGACTTTGAAATTTGGAGTGGATGAAAAGGATAGCTTAGCCTCATGGTGTTTGGATACACTTGTGAAACATTCCCACCAGTCTATCCTTCAATCTTATGGACTGAATCCAGAGACATAAAGGAAATTACTTTTTTTGGCAGATCTTCTAATATTAGCATTTCAGCTTTTAGAAATTCTTTAGGTTGAGATATGTTATTCTTTCTCTCCTCACCCTCATACACATCTTTGTTTTCCGATCTCTGTCGCTACATCGAGTGAGTTAATTCCTCCCCCAATGAATCAGGTATTTATATATAGATTTGTTCTAGATCTGGGTTTCTAGATTTCCAGACCTCAGACTAAAAACACCTAATTTATTCTACTGGGTTCTACTTTTCAGCTATCCCAAGACATTAGTTAATTTTCCACAGACAAGCTCCAGCTTAGGTATATCCCTGGTACATAAAGACCCCAGACATGGTCAAGGCAGTTAAGAAGGGTCCTCTTGTTACAGAGGACACAGTCTCTACTACCCCTGTTCAGACCACTTAAGCACCCTTGACCCAGGAAAGGACAGGGATACACATCAGGACTTAAGAGATAGGGTCCCCTGCCTTTTGGCACATCTTGGTATTCATGGCCCTCAGGCCCCTCTCCAGGTTTTCCTTCTCAGACTCACTTTCAGAGGATGCAGTAGCATGGGTTCTGACTCCACTGATGTTGGAGCTCTGACTAATATAGCTGAGACTGTTTTAACCTGAGTGGCCTCAAGGACCCTTCCATGGGGGAACCTGTCCTTTTCTATTCCCTTGAGAGGGAGGTGGAAATCAAGAATGGCAAGCTCCCAAGGCTCTCCTGGGACACATAGGCATGCGGTTAAAGAAGAGAATGGTTGCTTCTCAGCCTGAGAAAAGATGTCTTTGGGAGCCCAGCCCTATGAGACACTATATTATTTATATGATCTGTAGTGAGTCATTTCTCTGGACATCAAGGACTTCCATATACACCCGTATGTTCACACATTTATGTGCAGGTATACTCGCATCTTCCTCCAAGGATGCAGTAAGTTCATTCACAAGTTCTTGAGGACTTCAAGCACATGCTTAGTGGTGGATAGGTATTTTCTATCCTTGTTCAATGGATAGATGACCACTTATCATGCTTTCAACCATCACATTATAGTGATAAAAGTGAAATGAAACAAAAATTCTTACTTACAGAGCAATGAAACCCGTTTTCCAGAGATGATATCCATGTAAAGAAAATTTTGTTACAGGAAAAATTTGGTCTTAAAAATTTGATCAAAATGTAATTTGATCTTAACTTGATAATTTCTATGGAAAATGGAGTATTTCTTTATTTATTTTCCTTTGGGACCTCAGGTGCCCTGAATTGAGGTACCCACACTCTTCACATTATAGTACACTAATATCATGACCTTGGTTTAGCCTTATGCTAATGTTTTTATTTATTAATAACAATAACAAAATTTAATTTTATTTTGCTTTCGTCACCCAACCTCAATCCCAATTCCTGCCCCCTCCAAAATGCACAGAACTGATTTAATTAATAGATGTCCTTCCTGACTCACTTTTAATATGTTTGCCTTTTTTATTTTTTCAAATTATTTTATTGAAGTCATTTTGGTTTATATCATTGTGCAAATTTCAGTTGTATGTTATTATATCTCCATTTCTGTATAGACTGCTCATGTTAACCAATACTCTAGTTTTTATCCATCACCATATGTATGCACCCCTTTACCCCTTCAACCTCCCCTGACCCCCACCCCCTCTGGTAACCACCAATCCATTATCCTTATCTATTTGTTTGTTTATCTTGCACAAATGAGTGAAATCATATGGTGTTTATTTGTCTCTGTATGACTTATTTAATTTAGCATAATACACTCAAGATCCATCTGTGTTGTCACAAATCGCATGATTTTGTCTTTTTTATGGCTGAGTAGTGTTTCATTGTATATATGTACCACATCTTATTTATCTATTCATCCATTGATGGGGACTTGGGTTGCTTCCATGTCTTGGCTATTGTGAATAATGCTGCAATGAACATAGGAGTGCATAAATCTTTTTGAGTTATTGATTTCATGCTCTTTCGATAAATACACTGTAGTGAATAGCTAGATCATATGGTATTTCTATTTTTAATTTTTAAAGAAATCTCCATATTGTTTTCCATAGTGGCTGCACTAGTTTGCATTCCCACCAGCAGTGTATGAGGCTTCCCTTTTCTCCACGTCTTCTCTGACTCTTGTTATTTCTTGTCTTGTTAGTTACAGCCATTCTGATGTGAGGTGATATCTCATTGTAGGATGTTTTTTGTGGTTTCGATTTGCATTTCCCTAATAATCAGCAATGTTGGACATCTTTTCAAGTGCCTGTTGGTTACTTGCATGCCTTCTTCGGAAAAATGTCTGTTCATATCGTCTGCCCATTTTTTGATTGGGGTTTTCATTTTTTCTGTTGTTGAGTTCTGTGAGTTCTTTATATAATTTGGAGGTTAACTCCTTACTAGATATATAATTCACAAATATTTTCTTCCAGATGATGGGTTGTCTTTTTATTTTGTTGATGGTTTCCTTTGCCAGACAGAGCTTTTTAGTATGATGTACACCTATTTGTTTATTTTTTCTTTTGTTTCCTTGCCTGAGTAGATATGGTATTCAAAAAGATACTGCAAAGACCAATGTCAAAGAGTACAGTGCTTGTATTTTCTTCTAGGGGTTTTATGATTTCAGGTCTTACATTCAGATATTTAATCCATTTTGAGTTAATTTTTGTGTATGGTGTGAGATAATGATCTACTTTCATTCTTTTGCATGTGGCTATTCGGTTTTCCCAATGCCATTTATTGAAGAGACTTTCCTTTCTCCATTATATGTTCTTGGCTCCTTTGTAGAAGATTAGCTGTACATAGATGAGTGGTTTTATTTTTGGTCTTTCAATTCTGCTTCATTGATCTAAGTGTTCATTTTTCTGCCAGTACCGTGCTGTTTTGATTGCTATAGTTTTGTGGTATATTGACGTCAGGGAGTGTGATACTTCCAGCTTTGTCATTTTTTCTCAAGATTGCTTTGGCTATTCAGGGTCTTTCGTTGTTCCATATAAATTTTAGGATTCTTTGTTCTATTTCTGTGAAGAATGTCGTTGGGATTCTGAATGAGATTGCATTGAATCTGTAGATTGTTTTAGATAATATGGACATTTTATCTATGTTTATTATTCTGAGGTATGAGCATGGAATGTCTTTCTATTTCATTATGTCTTCTTCAATTTCTTTCAACAATGTCTTCTAGTTTTCAGTGTATAGGTCTTTCACCTCCTTGGTTAAACTTATTCCTAAGTATTTTATTTTTTTTATTGTGAATGCAAATAGGATTGTATTCTTGATTTTTTTCTCCTAGTTCATTTTTAGTATATAGAAATGCAAATGATTTTTATATGTTTCTTTTTTACTCTGAAACTTTTCACTGTATTTGTTGATTATTTCTAATAGTTTCCAGGTGCATTCTTTAGGATTTTCTCTATATAGACTCATATCATCCACCAATAGTGACAGTTTTACTTCTTCCTTTCCAGTTTGGATAACTTTTATTTCTTTTTCTTGACTAATTGCTCTGCTAAAACCTCTAGTACTATGTTGAATAAAGGTGGTGACAGTGGGCATCCTTGTCTTTTTCCTCTTCTCAGAGAAATATCTTTCAGTTTTTCACCGTTGTGTATGATTTTAGTTGTGGATTTGCCACATATAGCTTTTATTATGTTGAGGTACTTTCCTTCTAAACTCATTTTACTGAGAGTTTTTATCATAAATGAATGCTGTATCTTTTCAAATGCTTTCTCTGCATCTCTTGAGATGATCATGTAATTTTTATTCTTCATTTTGTTAAGGTGGTGTATTACATTGACTGATTTGCAGATGTTGAACCATTCCTGCATCTTTGGAATAAATCTCACTTGATAGCAGTATATGATCCTTTTAATGTATTACTGTATTTTATTTGTGAATATTTTCTTGAGGATTTTTACATCTATGTTCATCAGCAATATTGGCCTGTAATTTTTGTTTTATGTGTTGTCCTTGTCTGCTTTTCATATCAGGGTGATATTGGCTTTGTAAAATGAGTTACAAAGCAACTCATCCTCTTCAATTTTTCAGAAGAGTTTGAGAAGGATCGGTATTAAATCTTCTTTGAATGTTTGGTAGAATTCAGCAGATAAGCTATTTGGTCCTGGACTTTCGTTTTTTGGTAGGTTTTGATTACTCCTTCAATCTCTTTACTTATGATTGGTGTATTCAGATTTTCTATTTCTTCTTGATTCTGTTTTGGGAAGTTGTATGACTCTAAGAATTTATCCATTTCTTCTACATCATCCAATTGTTTGACGTAGCTTTTCATGGTATTCTCTTATAATCCTTTGTATTTCTGTGGTGTGTCTTGTAATTTCTCCTCTCTCTTATCTAAATTTATTTATTTGAGTCTTCTCTTTTTCTTAGTGAGTCTGGTTAGTGGTTTATCAATTTTTTTTATCTTCTCAGAGAATCAGCTCTTAGTTTCATTGATCCTTTCTATTGTTTTTTTTAGTCTTTTTTTCATTTATTTCTGCTCTGATTCTTATTATTTCCTTCCTTCTACTGACTTTGGGCTCTGTTTGTTGTTCTTTTTCTAGTTATTTTAGGTATAGAGTAAGATTGTTTGTTTGAAATTTTTCTTGTTTTTTGAGGGAGGCCTGTATTGCTATAAATTTCCCTCTTAGCACCACTTTAGCTGCATTCCATACATTTTGGTATGTGTTTTCAAGCATTTGTCTCCAGGTATTTTTTGATTTCTCCTTTGATTTCTTCATTGATCAATAGTTGTTCAGTAGCATGTTGTTTAGTCTCCACATATTTGCGAATTTTCCAGCTTTTTTCTTGTAGTTGGTTTGTAGTTTCATATCACTGTGGTCAGAAAAGATATTTGACATGCTTTAGATCTTCTTAAACTTATTGAGAATTTCTTTGTTTCCAAACATGTGGTCTATCTTTGAGAATGTTCCATGTGCATTTGAGAGGAATGTGTATTCTGCTATTTTGGGATGGAATGTTCTATATGTAACTATTAAGTCCATCAGGTCTAGTGTTTCATTTAAGGCCACTGTTCCTTGTTGACTTAGTCTGAATGATCTATCCATTGATGCAAGTGGTGTGTTAAAGTCCCCTACTGTTATTAGGTTGTTGTCAATTTCTCCCTTTAAGGCTGTTAATAGTTGTTTTATATACCTTGGTTCTGCTGTGTAAGGTGCATATGTATTAGTAAGTATTGTGCCTTCTTGATGGAAAGTCCTTTTTATCATTATATAATGCCCATTTTTGTCTCTTATTTTCTTTTTTGTCTTAAAGTGCTTTGTCTGATATAAATATGGCTACATCTGCTTTCCTTTGCTTGCCATTTTCTTGAAGTATCATCTTCCATACCTTCACTCTGAACCTATATTTGTCTTTAGAGCTGAGATATATTTCCTGGAGGCAGCATATTGGGTCTTGTTTTTTAATCCAAGCAGTCACTTTGTGTCTTTTGATTGGCGAATTCAATCCATTTACATTTAGAGTGATTATGATTTTTGAGGGCTTAATACTTCTATTTTATCTTTTGTTTTTTCTGGTGTTCTATATTTCTAGTTTTTCTTTTTCCTTGTATTTCTGTCAGCCATTTCAGTTTGGTTGTTTTCTGTGATGTTTTTCTCAGTTTTCTCTTTATGATTTGTGACTGCTCTGATTTTTTCTTTGTGGTTACCATGAGGTTTGTATAAAATATCTCATAGGTGAGATAGCCGTTTTTCTGATATCCTCTTATCTCCATTAGCATATGAAGGGTCTGCCTTTTTCCTGTTCCCCTTCTATGTTATTGCTTTCACAAGTTATTCTTTTTTGTGTTGTGAGTTTCTGAGCAAATTGAAGTTGTTATTGTTTTTTGATACTTTCTTTCCCTTTAACTTTTATGTTATATTTAAATGCTTACTAATCTATTGTGATATAGTGCTGCAATTCTGTCCATTTATTTATCTCCTTGTGGCAAGCTTTGTAAACTTTTGCCTTTTTGTTTTGGGTAGGAGGACTCCTTTCAACATTTCTTGTTAGGCTGGTCTAGTGGTGATGAATTCCCTCAGCTTTAGTTTGTCTGGGAAAGTTTTTTATTTCTCCATCATATCTGAAGGATAACTTTACTGGATAAAGTATTCTTGGCTGATAGTTTCTGTCTTTCAGCATTTTGAATATATCATTCTACTTTCTATTAGTCTGTAGAGTTTCTGCTGAGAAATTTGCTCAAAACTTGACAGGAGTTGCTTTGTAGGTTATTTTCTTCTCTCTTGCTATCCTTAATATTTTTTCTTTTACATTGACTTTTGGCAGTTTTAATATTATATGCCTTGGAGAAGGTCTTTTTTGCATTGAGGTAATTAGGAGTTCTATTGGCTTAATGTACTTGCATGTTCAGTTCCTTCCCCAGGTTTGGGAAGTTCTCCACTATTATTTGCTTGAAAAAGTCTCTGTTCCTTTGCCTCGTGTTTCTCCTTCTAGGACACCTATAATCTTTATGTTGTTTTTCCTAATTGAGTGGGAGATTTCTCAAGGAATTTCTTAATTTTTAAAAAATCTTAGTTCTCTCTCCTCCACCTGAATCCTTTCTAGGTTTCTATCTTCTGGCTCGCTAATGTTCTCCTCTATATGGTCTACTCTATTTTCAATGCTTTCTACTTTATTTTTCATCTCATTAATCTTGCTCTTCATCTCCCGAATTTCTGGGATTTTTTTTTTTTTTAGAGTTTCAGTCTCTTCGATGATGTACTCCTTCTGTTCATTAATTTTATTCCTGAGCTCGTTGAACTGTCTTTCTGAGTTTTCTTGTAACTCATTGAGTTTCTTTATGACAGATCTTTTGAATTCTCTGTCAGTTAGATTGTAATGTTCTGTGACTTCAAGTCTTGTTTCTTGAGGATTGTCATCATTCTCATTCTGTTCTGCCATGTTACTTTGGTTCTTCACAGTGTTTGAAGAACTGATCTTCTGCCAGTGCATGTGTGGTAGTAATCACCTTCTCTTATTTGGGTATAGCTTTGGTTACTCGGTTCTGGTCTGCTTCTGGTTGTATTTGAGAGCCTATGCTTTCCAACTTCCACTGCCTCTGTTAGAGGAATTGTCAGCACCCTCCTTGTGCTGCCTTGTGCCTCTGAGTTTGCTGGTGCTTTGCTGCTTATGATATTGCTGCAGTCTCAGATATCACCAGGCTGCAAACACTTCTGCTGCTTATGGGGTCACCTGGGTCTTGCGTTCCTCCACTGACTCTCTCTGAGCTCTCCATAGGCAGATGCTGTTACCTCATGTGTTACTGCTCCTAGGTTGTCTGGGGGTGCTAGTAGCATAGCTGCCAATGGTGCTGGGCTCATGGATGACCCTGTCACTGCCAGAGGCCTGGGGACTTAGGGACTTGTATGCAGCCCCCACTGCAGGTTGAGTTGGTGTAGGGGTGCCACAACTGGGGGCTGTGTCACTGGTTCTGCTGTGGTTCCTGAAGCCTCTTGTCACAGGTTCCATCTGCCACAACTTAGGGGGGAGAAGGGACTGTTTTTTTCTGTTCCTGTGGCCTCCCCTCATGGTCATGTGACCCACTGGATTGTTGCCACCTGAGGAGGTGGAAAAGGATGCTCCACTGCCTTCTTGGGGTCCAGGCCACCCACCTTCAGATGACTAGATGCATGGCTCTCTTATGCATCCTGTTGTGCTGTGGAGGGATTTGCGTTGGTCAATGAATGCCTGATTGGTTGTAATTTGGAGGGGAGAGACAAAGGAAACAACTCTCTATCATGATGCTGACATCACCTCTGTCAATATGTTTATTCATCTCTAGGTTATCCATAAGAAAGAGTTTTTCTCAGTATTGAAGAGTATTTTTTTTTAGTTTTTATTGTTTTATTGGATCTCATTGGTTTATATCATTGTGTAAATTTCAGATGTACATCATTATATTTCAGCTTCTGTATAGACTGCATTGTGTTTACCACCAAAAGTCTAGTTCCCATCTGTCATCATACATATTGCCCCTTTACCCCTTTTACCCATCTCCTGTTCCTTTCCCCTCTGGTAACCACCATTCTGTTAGCCATATCTATGTGTTTGTTTATCTTTCACATATGGGTGAAATCATACAGTAATTTTTATATAGTGTATTATATTATAAATCTCATCTTGTTCCTTAAGCACTCTCTAAAAAAAATCTATCCAAGGTACAACATCTAAATCTAATTTATTCTTTTAACTCTGAATAGTATTCTATTGTATGTATATAATTTTTTGTTAATACAGGCAACATTTAGTTTGGGATCTTTCTGTTAATACATTAGAAAGAATACTGTCATTTGTCATTTTTTAAAATGGATGTGTGAACGTTTCTCTATGGTATTTGCCTAGGAGCAGGATTACTGAATCACAGAGTACAAACTTACTTTTCACTAACTACACTAGATTTCTCTAGGATACCTATGCACTCCTAACAGAATTACATTAAGTTTCTTGATTTCTTATATGCACAGCAGCATTAGATATTATACAGCTTTTTTTTTTTTTTACAGATATACTGGTTGAAAATAGTCCTCATTGTTTTAATTTAGTTTTCCTGATTGCTGAATGTTTCTTAAATAAACTTTTTATTCATTCTGGTTTTCCTTTCTCTGAGTTACCTACTTATACTTTTTATCCATTCTTGCTCTTCTTTTTTCTTGATGACTCACATCAGAGCCTTGTATATTTTCAAATTTAAGTTTTAGAACATTTAATTCTATTTTAGACATTGTTAATATCCTCTTCCAATCTGTTACACATTTGGCTATTTTTGAAAATAATGTTTTCGTTAAATAGAAATCTGCAACTTTTATGTAGACAGCTCCAGGCAGATCTCTCCTAATAGTTTCTACTGTTGGACTTTTGTTCAAGAACTCTTTCCCCACGTCAAGGTCACAAAGTAATTATTCTGTATTTTATATGAGCTCTTGAATCTTATCTTTTATTTTTATGTCTTTATTTATGGTTTATGTTGTATATCGTGGGGCTGATATTCATTTGGTTACTCTGGTATAGTCATTTTAGTCATTAAGATATTGAAGTTGATAAAAAGCTGCTGTTCTGATATCTGTGGGTGACTATCCCCATCATTGCCCTGATGTCTCCTAACTATTTAAGATAAGCAATTAATGGTTAAATTTTTGGCAGGCAGATGCCTTTAATTAGGAAGCTACTGATTTACTCTGATCAGTTAGTGTGTATGCTATAGTAGTTGTTAAATATTTTGGATATTATATCTATGGATATTCTAAAATATGCAGCCAACTTTATTTTCTGAAAATGGGGAGCCCATTTTATCACCACAATTTACTAAATCATGGATATTCACAGTACTGATTTGTTTTGTCAACTAAGACATCCTGTACATTTTCATACACAAAAATCTGTTGTTGTCCAAATCATTATCTAAGTTGGTGTATCTGATCATTTTTGAATCAGTTCTACAATGTTTTTGTTACAATTGCTTTGTGAAATATATTAATATCTGGTAGGGTTAATTGGACTTTATTTGGTTTCCCAAAATTGTTTTAGTTAATGTGAAGAATTACAGTGAATGATTTTTGTCAACTGAAGTGAGCACCAGTGCACATTCAAGAACTTTCTCTAGGCTATATTAACTTTTTTGCTCTTTGTCACAATATAGACTGAAAGAACTTAGAGCACTTTGACACTCCATATAGTAATCAGAGTGGTTAAACAGAAAGTGTCAAGTGCCCCGGATTCTCTCACAGAACACGTGCACATGGCAGGGTGGAAGATAAATATCACAAAGATTCAGGAGTTTGTCACATTAAGGACGTTTTTACATTTCCAATGGTTTGGAGCATGTTCAGACATCATCCCCATGTTAAAGGACAAAATATTCTTCCTTGCACCTCCTGCCACTAAGAAAGGAGCTTCTTTGGATTTTGGAAACAGCATATAATACCCTTAAGAATTCTAGTTTGATCCATTCACTAGGTGACAAGGAAGGCTGACAGGTTTGTTTGGGACCAAGATCAAGATAGAACTCTGCCACAAGTTTAAGCTGAATTTCAGGCAGCCCTGCTTCTCAAACTATAGGATTTGGGAGATACAATGCTACTCCTGGTATTAATAGTAGATAAAGAAACTGGATAATTTTCTCTGATAAATTGTGAGTCTAAGCATAAATCCGTGAAGTCTGCAGTAAAGAATGAAGCAGAGCACCAGCCACCATTCAAAACACAGCTCCAATCATCTGAATCAAGACATAAGAAGGTCGTACAGGCGTAGAAGCAACCCATCTTAACAAGAGAATAGTATTTTTGGAGTTGCCTAGAGCAACTACAGAGGGTACAAGTTACATAATCAGTTGTCCCAGACCTCATTTTTGCCTACTTCATTTGCATGAATGTTTTTCCTTCTCACATTTATGGTGTCAAGGAGAATCTCTATGACCAGCTAAAAGGGAGAGGAAAAAGCTCTTCCTAAGTAATGAATTAATCAGCTTACTATGTGAAAATTAAAAATGCACGGTTGCCACATTACAGCCTTAGTTATGGGAGAAACAAAGACTGAGACAGTTCTGAGCAGTGCATCTGGCCATCAACTTTGCGCAAAGAGAGAATTAGCAAGACTTGAAAATCAGAGACAAAGAGGTCTGGGGAAGAAATACTTGAATACTCCCTTGAGATTTGGCACAAAGCATGCAGATCTTAATGGTTCACATTAATGCCCACCTCGGAGCGTGTGTCAAGAAAGGGGAGGCAATGAACCACAAGGCAGCTGGAAGTAGCGACTTCTAAAAGTGCTGATTGCGTGTGAGCAAAATCTAGAATGGGTGGGTAAAGGAGGGAGGGGAAGAACACTATTTGCAGCCTCTGGACCAACTGCAGTGACAGGAATATCTCTTCCTATTTTAAATCCTTCTTTAGTCATTGTGGCAGGCTAATATCTTGAAGAACTAGTGACAGGACAGAGCTAACACTAACATAGAAAATGAGAAGTTCTGACCAGTATAGGCGTAGGCTGTAGCAGATGTCGTCTGTGCCCTGTCCTTGTCCTTTCTGTGCTTTCATTATGCATCAACATATTTCTATTGCACACACCTGGAACTCTGCCCAGGAGTGTCCTCTGCCTGTGGAAGTATGCTAGACTTTGGGCAGGACCGAAATGTCAGGGGATTAAAGCCTAGAGAAGTAGTTTTGAAATAATGATGGATAGAAGTTATGGCAATATTTTTCCAGTTCTTTTGATCACCACTTGGATCTGTCTTCTACCACAGTTCTGTCCTGATTCATTCTCGTGGTCATTGCTTTAAAGATCATGCTAGAAGCAGATTATGTTGCATAAGATCCCTGCGTATATGCTGGAGAGATACCTGAGATATTACTGAGATCTCATTGGTCAAAATTTATCTCTATGGCTATTGAGATATGAGAATCACTAGAGAGTACCCCAGAAACACCAGAGGCCAGGCTAAAGAGAATAATCTTAATTTTAGATATGACTTGCTGAGGAAATGAGGTTATCTTTCTAGTTATTTTCTTTTAGACAGTTGCATACAACTCCTTAAGCTACTTCAACAGAAATTTTTATATATATAAATAACACAGAACATAACTAGTGCACACGATTCATCTTCTGGTAGTAAAGTTTCCATTTAATTTTTCAGCTTCCTTAGTGAACTGATTAATTAATTCTCTTAGATTTCAAATTCAAAATGGTCTCATAGAAATTTAATAACACAACAAAGCTTATTAAATCAAGCCAACCTATGGTCACCTTTGGGAACTTTAGTCACTTGTGAAAAGTAAGGTTGAATCATGTACACAAAACAAAGCTGTATAGTGGAGCAATGACTATGGACATGTGGTGAGGGCAGGAAGATAATGACTGATGTCTCTAGTACAGTTTTTTTCAGGTTGGTTCAGAAAGTCAGTAGGGCTAAAGCACAGGTGTAATGCAATAGTGTCTGAGAGTGTTTAGACTAGAAGCTCTTCATTGGACCTTGGTTTCTCCTTCTAGCTGAATCTAAACACAAATACACACACAAACACACATATGTATGTATATATATATATACATACAAACATATGTATATTTATATATGTATCATAATGTCACATATAGTATCATGATTGGGGCAGTTGAGGATCAAATATCTTTAGGGTTAATAATTCTTAGGACTTGTTCCCAGATCTGCTTTGCCTTGACCCCATGGATAATAGGGCTGAGTGCAGGTGGAACGAGCATAGAGAAATTGGCCAGAAATATATGAATATAGCCAGGGATGCTATGACCAAACGAGTGTGTCAGAAAAGAGAAAAATGCTGGGATGTAGAAGATGAACATGACATAGACATGGGAACCACAGGTATTGAGAGCTTTGAATCAGGTATTCCATCATGGTAAGTGGAGCACTGTGTAGAGTATCTTCACATAGGAGAAAGCAATTACAGTGAGGTCAAAGAATCCTACAGAAAAGGCAACCATCCCAAACAAATAATTGACCCTGATACTGGCATAGGAAAGACGGCCAATGCCCATATGCTCACAGCAGGTGTGAGGGATGATATAGGCACCACAGATGACAAAAGCAAGATGAGAAACACAAAAGAGATAACAATGATAAAAGATTTCACTATAATGACTGTACCTAGAATGGCCACCACTTTGTCAATGAGGATCATGGTATATTTTAGGGGATTGCAGATGGCAGCATAGCAGTCAAAGGCCATGACTTTCAGGACCCCAGACTCTGGCCTGTGCACAGATGAATCATAAACATTTATTTGTGCAAGGCAGGAACCTAACAGTATTTTCTTGACATTGAGCCAGACAATGCCCAGCATCTTGGGGATAGTGCCAATGGACAGGCTTAGATCAAAACAGGCCAATATTCCCAGGAAGTAAAACATGGGACGGTGGAGACTAGGCTTGGACTGAATTATAAAGAGGATTATAATGTCCCCCAGGAGGGCAATCAGATATACAGCACAAAAGGGGAAACCAATCAAGATGTGAAAATTTTCCAGGCCTGGAATCCCAAGAAAGACAAGGGAGGAAACATGGAATTGATTGCTGTTGTGATGGGATATCTTCATGATTTCTGGCCAATTTTCTCACACTGTGTTAAGACTCCAATCTCATTCATGCCATTCTTTCAGGTCATGGAGAGACATGGCATCAATTCTCTGCCTTAAAACTCAGCAGAAGTCCCTGGGATGGAAAGTGATAAAAGATTTTAAGAGCTCCCAAATGCAGAACACACCACCTTCTTGATATCTTGTTTTTCTGACCAAGATACATCCCAAACTTGATGCTCTGCTACAGTCCCAGGAATGGTGTAATATGTGCTTACATTTTATAGGAACTTTTGTAATGTCACAATGAAGAATGTATTGAAGGGGCAGGTTAGAGTTTGAAGTAAGCTGAGTGAGAGATGATGCTAGCCTGATTTAAACAAGTGGTAATGGAGATGGTGAAGTGATGGCATATAAACTGAATTGGCAGAGAAGACTGATGTGATTTGAGGGCTGAAATGGAGTAATAAGTAATGATTAACTTTTAGGATTCTATCTTGGGGAAATGGGTGAATATTGGGGCTATTCACTGAGATGTGGAATATAGCAAGAGAGAGTTTGTTTATTTTAGTTGAAGAGTGTAGGTGTTGACATCAGTTCTGAAATATGTGAATATAAAGTTCCTATTGAATCAAGTAGAGATTATCATCAGGCAGAATATTAGTGAAGCTCCCATTGTTCTTGAAGACTAGTACTTTTGGCATCAAGGAGTTTATAAAGCACTAAAAATTCTATGCACATGACTTTAGGAACCACAGGATCTCTACTGTGATTAAGACAATATCATTTTGTTCTTTTCCATGTTCAAAATATTTACAACCTCTAGAGAGCTATACTGGGATGCATATCACAGCAGTGAATGAATCTCTGTATCTTCTCAAAGGATCCTCAGGGAAATAAAGAAGTAAGAGGTAGAGAAAGGAGCCTATCTCAGAGATGACAAATCAAATGTCTTCAGGGAAAAGAATGTCTCACAAATGTGTTATACAGGGAGTTATGAATACTCTCTACTTGTTTACACTCTTGCCTGTCCAGTGGTGTTAAAATTTATTATAAAATATTAAGCAGTTCAAACAAAATATGCAGGTTGGATATGGTCTATGAGACTAGGGCATGGACATATTTTAGGGTGTGCATTATTCTGTCTAGCACACCTGTTATATTCCTTTCCTTTCTAAGCTACCATTCTAGGCTGAGATCTAAATAAGGACTCAACATTGCGCTTTTAAAAGAGCCTGGTTTTATTGGGCCCACACAGTACAAAGAAAAGTGTAGTGATGTCAACTACCCATATTACTCACGTCCTCTAAATTCCTCCCTTGATTTCAATGTGTAAATGTTCTTTCTTGAGATAGCGGTCATTATTCACAAATTATGCTTATGTTTACTCTTAGATCATGGCTTGGCTGTTTTCCCTCAATTCCAGCAGTTCAGGTATCAGTGGAAAATCTGAGAAGTCACACTCAGACCCTAAGTGTCATCTGGATAAACAGAACATAAGATGACAGAAGTGTTAAACTCCTTATGTGCTCTTCCTGTTCTCCTGCCACCATGGATGGGAATTTGCTTCTCATTAGATTCTCTCTCCTAAGGTTTCCACGTCAGAAGCAGGAGTTTACTTCTCATTGACATACAGAGTCCTAAAATCAATTTACATTAAAGACAATATAATTCTTAAAGGCATAAATGCTTTGTTTTATTTGTGAAAGTAAAATTTAATCACATTGAAATTTAAAACTTTTAGATGATCATTAAAGATTGTCCAAGGCAAATTTGTTCATTTCACTTCCCTTTTTTTCAGTGTTTATTTGCTATCTATGAACACATTGTTGCTTTTATTTTCTTACTTTTAGTAGGAAATCAACCCCAAATTCACTTTAAGAAATCTCTTTTATAGGTTCTACTCTCATAAAAGCACAGCATTTGAAAAGGGGAAATAATATTGTCATTTGAGATTAAATAATCCAATGAATTCCATGTTTAGAAGAGGGATATTTGAAGACCTCTAAATGGGGTATAACAACCATCAGCAAAGTAGGACTTGAGTGTTATTTAATTGCACCTAGCTACAAAAATAAAGTCACACAGTTGGGGAAGAATTGGGTAATCACATAAACACAAGAAAAAGAACAACAGATCACATATCAGCCTACGCTCGGGTACTGAGAGTATATTTTCTTTGTGCTAAAGAAGCACTCCATTTAATGCAGGTATGCTGATGTGGATTCTGCTCGTTTAGCTATGTTCTGAAGTGAAATTATTGAGAATCTTATTCTCATACAAATACTTAGTGAACATGAGAGTTGCCCCTGATGAAAATATTCAGCTAGCAAAAATGGGGACTATGTGCCAAGACCCACTTTTTAGTAGGCCCAATATTTTGAAACAATAACCTAGTTGCATCCTTTTAGATTGGCTTGAAGCATGCTAATACTTCACAGACAGGGATCTCAGCCCAAGTGATCAATGTCTAATGCTTAACACAGCAATTAGCACAAAGCAGCAGAGCTACTCCTTTTGAGTCTTGCAGTGTTGATAACTTTGTATAAACTCTTTTGTTAACAGCTCTAGAGATTGATGAAATCTCCAAGAAATTTAGCTTTCTTGGGATGTCTGTCAGCACAGCCTGCTGTTTCCAGTCATGCCCCTCATGTTACAGCCCCCAGAACGTGCACTTGGTGATAAATGCGGTTTTCTTATGTATTTTCTGCTATGCTACTTAAAAACTACAGCCGTGGTGACATCACTCTGACACTCATTTCCATTTGGAGTACTCACTTTCCCGGCTAAGAGACATTTAGCAAAGTCTTAGAAATGAAAATCTATAGTGCAGCAGGAAAGTTCTCAAATAGTAGAAATTGTTAATGGATGAAAGCAAAATTGAATTTTCTGGATGTTAAACATATTTCGAAGGAGTAGAGTGAACAAAATCAAAATACTTTTTCTATAGGTCTATTATAGCCTTTAAATATACAAATGTGAACATTCAGATTCTAAGAAATAACATTTTTACAACTAAAATATTAAATAAAAAATTAAATATTAAAATAATTGAAATGAGTTTGCAGCATATACTTAAGTTATGATAACAAGATATCCGTTTAATTAGACAGGTAAAATTTAGTTCTTAGAAGAACACAATGCTGTTCTACTGGAAAGGCTGGATGTCTTGGGTCCTTTAAGTTTTTCTGATACATAAATGTTTCAAATATTTAACATTTATCATTTACTTTGTAGGTGGTGTTAGATATGGGCATAACTAAAGTATATGGTGATGATTAAAAATACTGTTCTTTTATTCATAATGCTTACATTCTACATTAGGAAGAAAGACAATAAGCATGCAAAACACAACTAAATTATCCCAGCTCAACCAGATGGACCTATATCTAGAATATGCAACTACATACTAGGGGGCTTCAGGAAGAAGGAAAAAAAAAGGAACACTGGCAACAGGTGTTAGCTCAGGTGCCAATCTTTAAAAAGAATTATCCCAGATAATGACAAGTGTGATGAGAATAAAATTAAATAGAATTAAAAGTTAACAATAAGAATAGCAACAAACCAATTAAAAAAGGGAAAAAGACTGAAGAGACACTTCTAATAGAAGATAAACAAATGTTCAATAGCAGATGAAAAGGTTTTCCGCACCATTAGTCATCAGGGAAATGAAAATTAATATCCCAAAGTGATTCCATTTAATACTCTTTGAATGGTGAAAGAGAAAGTGATTCCCATTAGAATTTATTGAAGAACATGTGGAATAACTGAAACTCTCATGCATTGCAAGTACATATGTGAAATGTACAACTACTTCGAAAAACTCTTTGGCATATTTCTTATGAAGTTCACAATACATCTTTACTATTATTCAACAACTCCACACCTAGATATTTACCAAAGAGAATTAACATCTAGTGGATATGTTAAGTAGACAATTATACATATATGCTTGAACCTCAGGAAAAGGACATGGTTGATTATATAAATTTGGGAGTCATCAGCGTATGATGTGTTTGATATATGCCATCTGCATTGTACATATGGATGGAAGAATGAAGAGGAAAAACTACAAAACAAGAAGTGACAATGAGTACTCTAATTTATTGTTCCTCTGGAGGTGGTGTTCAATATATTATGGTTCCCCATGTGATGATGAAAAACTGTACAAGAATATAGTTAGCAATTCAACTCCATTTGGATTGTGTGTGTGTGTGCGTGTGAAAGAGAGAGAGAGAGATTGTATGTGGGCTTTGTACTGATCAAGATGGCTTCAGAAAAGGTCACTTTATGCGAGCAACACAATAGTGGTCAGAATAGAATAAAAAGAGATAAATTCTCACTTTTATAAATCATTTCATAATTTTGACAAGTCCCTGCAATGGACTCTGGGGTATCAAGAATAGAAACTACTTACTATTTTATTTAATAGAAAATGAGACTCAGAAAACTCAAGAGAGAGAATGGGGTCATAGCTAATCAATGCCAGAGAAAAAACTGAAAGTCTAGTGAATTTCTCACTCAAATATTCTTTCTTAGAAGCTTTCTTAGAAGCTTTCATCACGTGGGTACCTGGGCCAAGAATCTTCTCTCTGGAAACGTTTTTGATTATGATTTCATCATCTTTAACAGATATGGAGCAAGGCAAATTTTTGCTATATTTTCTCTGTCATTTTTGGAAAGTTGTGTTTGGCAAGTAATTTTTATATTGTATCATTGTCAAATTAATTGTCATACTGTAGTTTTACTATCTTTTAAAGTATCTTTAATTTCAATAGTGTTTTTAAAATTCTAGATAATTTAAATTTGTGTTTTCTTTCATTTTTGCTAAAAGATTATCCTTTTTATTATTAATTTTCAAAACAAAACTTTTGGATTTGTTATTTTCTATTATACATATTTGTTCTGTTTTAACATGCTCTGCTTTCTTTGTATTATTTCTTGTCTTCTACTTTCTTTGGGTTTAATTTTCTGATTTGTGTTTTAGTTGTTTCAGTTGGAAGCTTAGCTCTGTAGGTCAGAAGTCCAGGCCTGGAATAGTTTGGTTTTCTGCTTCAGGGTCTCCCCAGATTGAAATCAGTTATTGGCCAAGACTCTAATCTCATCTGAGGCTCTATCTATCTGTCTGTCTGTCTATCTATCTATCTATCTATCTACCTACATCAGATATGTTACACAGATATGATGTAGCCTTTTCAATAAATGATGTTGGGAAAGCTGGACAGCCATGTGCAAACAAATGAGACTAGACCCCTGTATTACACCATAAACAAAAATCAACTCAAAATAGATTAATGACTTGAATGTAAGGGCTGAAACCATAAAACTCCTAGGAGGAAACATGAGAGGTAAGCTCCTTGGTATTGGTTTTGGCAATGATTTTTTGGATTTGACACGAAAAGTGAAGACAACAAAAGCAATAATAAACAAGTGGGATACATTTAGCCAGAAAGCTTCTGCATGGCAAAGAAAAACATTAACAAAAAGAAAAGGCAAGCCGCAGAATCAGAGAAAATATTTGCAAATCATATATCTGATAAGAGGTTAATATCCAAAATATACATAAAAAATCATGCAACTTAATAACAGAAAAAACAAACAATCCAATTATAAAATAGGTAGAGAACTTGAATAGACATTTTTCCAAAGAAGACAAATGGCCAATAGATACATGAAAAGATGCTTAACATTATTAATCATCAGGAAATACAAATCAAAACCACAATGAGATATTACCTTAAGCCTTTTAGAATGATTATCATCAAGAAGACAAGAGATAACAAGTATTGGAAAAGATATGAAGAAAAGAGAATACCTGTGCACTGTTGGTGGGAATGTCAATTGGTTCAGCCACTATAGAAAATGGTATGGAGATCTTTCAAAAATTTAAAAATAGAACTATCATATGATCCAGCAATTCCACTTCTGGGTATATATGCAAAGGAAATGAAAACAGGATACCAATGAGATATTTGCACTCCCTTGTTCATGGCAGCATTGTTGACAATAGTGAGACGTGGAACCAACCTAAGTATACATCAGTGAGTGAATGGATAGAGAAGATGTGGTATATATATGCAATGGAACATTATTCAGCCATGAGAAAGAAGGACTTTCTGCCATTTGTGACAACATAGATGGACCTTGAGAGCATTATGCTAAGTGAAATATGTCAGACAGAGAAAGGCAAATACTGTATGATCTCATTTACATATGGAACCTAAAAAAACTGAACTCACAGATACAGAAAACAGATTGGTTCTTGCCAGAGTCGGAGGCTAGGAGGTGGCAGAAATGGGCGAAGGTGGTCAAAAGCTACAAACTTCCAGTTATATGATAAGTTCTGGGGATGTAATATACAGCATGGTAATTATAGCTAACAATATTGTATTGTGTATTTCAAGGTTGCTAAGACAGCAGATCTTAAAATTTGTCCTTACAAGAAAAAAATTGTAACTATATGAGGTGAGGGAAGTCAACTAAATTTATTGTGGTAATCATTTCACCATATATGTATATCAAATCATTATGCTGTATACTTTAATACAATGTTATATGTCAATTATATCTCAATGAAACTGGAAAAATTTTTAAATAAAATAAATACATAATAAAAGTAGTAAAGTGATTTTAAAAAGTTGTAGTAATACATAGAGTAATGACATATCTCCTTTCAACAACCATATTGAGACTTGATTATAAGTGTATGATCATTCTATGATTCAAACATCATAGATTGCTTCCTACCTGCCATAAATTTATGAGCATCAAATTACTATTTATAATGTACCTACTAAGTGCCAGACACCCAGATTGGGCTGGGGATATGAGAAGCTTGGGATGTAACTTAAGGGTGGTTTTGTAACTCACCAGGTTATCCTGTTGCACAGCAAGGTTGGGACCAATAGTCTTGTGGAAAGAGTTCAGGCTTCAAGAACCCAAGTGACATGGATTTATCCTGGCTCAATTGCTCTGACCTTGGGAATCATTTTAATTCTCTGAGCATCAGTTTCTTCATCTAGGGCCAATAAAAATCCTCTCAGTGCAAATGTGTAGGTAAATAGGTATTCAATGGATACCTTGAATGGATAGTAACTCCATGTAAAGGAGAGAATAGAAGGGATGAAAGAAAAAGAGAACTTAGCCAACTCAATCTCTTGATACCTTGATGAAACCAATGTTATGAAATGTGACGTAATAGATCATAAACAAAACTGTTTTAAAACCCAGCATTTAAAAAATGCATGCATGCAGAGGCATTTATACCTCCCAAAGGCACAGGACAGCAAGGTGTCAAAGAAAAACATTGTCCAAAAAATAAGCTCTCATCTCAAGGACAAAAATTGTAGCTATGTGAGTTGATGGATGTTAATGAAATGTGTTGTAGTAATCATTTTGCAATACACACATACACAAAATCATTACATTGTACACCTTGAACTAATAGAATGTTATGTGTCAATTATATCTCACTAAAAGTGAAAAAAATAAAATGATACACAAGGAAAAAATACTGTAGAAATATTAAATTTGAATACAAGTCATTCAGCAAACAAAGTTTCAATATAAAAGAAAGTAGGGAGGTCTAACTGGGAAAGTTATTCAAATGATGCTTGGAAAAACGATGGCGTTGAAAATTTTCTTCCTCAAAAGAGAAAGTTTGCTACTGTCCAATATTGCTTGGAAATACTGGATTAATGTGTGGCATCATTCAGAAGGGGATTGCAAAATAATGGAGCACACTAATCTGTGAAAATCAAACCCTAGAGCTTCCATGCCTGGAAAACTGTACACGGCTGTATCAGCCACAGCTGTATCAGGATGGAAGCTGAAGCAAACAGGCTAATAGAAGGAATGAATAGGACAGCTGATCTGTGCCTAGGAGGGAAGGTCAGAGTGGGATAGGGGTCGTGTCTGAAATTTGATTGAAAGTTCTAAGTTCGTTATAGGCAAGTATATGGGATAAAGTGAAGATTATAAAGTCATGAAGTTGAAGATAATGAAGAAAAGAACATACAATACTTCAAACTCTCCCCCACACACATAAAAACCCTAAAGAGTTGTTATTCTCCATTACAAAAAAAAAAAAAAAAACCCACAACAAAACTGACGAAAGAATCTTAGCCAAAAGGATGAATAGGAAATGCTGTACCCAGAGAGGTTGCATAGACTGAAAAAATCTAAACAGGATCTAGGAGGATCTGAGGAGCCAGCAGATGGCACATGTGCCACAGGTGTCAAAGAAAAGTGTCAGGGATGTTCAAGGTAAAGCGTTCAACCCCAAGAGCCAAAGTTCTGTGGTAAGCATCTGTACTTCAGCCCAATCAACCATTCACACCACAAAAGCCATGACTAAAACAGGAGACAAGAGCGACAGCTATATCTTTTGCAAACCAGGGAACAGGTAGATCTTTTTAAGTATAAAGCTTGTTTCTTTAGTGGTCAAACACTCCCACTCTAATCCAGCTCCATTTGACTAAGGCTTGGCAAGACCTTCAGTCAAGGATTTGGTTAGGGAAATTTCCCAATTGACCACAGAATCTAGGAAAGCGGTGCTTCCTTTGAAGCAATAAAAAAGAAGGATTCACAGAAGAATGTTTTCATTGTTGTCTGAGGTATGAAGAAAAAGGAGAATCAGAAGTCATTCCAGGATTAAATAGTGAAATTTCATTTCCAATGTAAAAATAATTCCTGACTTTTATTAACAACTACAAAGGTGGAACTGATCCTTTTTACCTCTTACAATCTTCACAGTAGCTTCTGGATTCCCTGCTTGATCTCCTTGGTTCTCACACCATAAACAATGGGGTTCAGAGCTGGGGGGATGAGGTGGTGCAGGATGTTGAGCAGGATGGGGACATCAGGGAGAATTCTCTTGTTAGTGATGACCAGAACCAGCAGGACTGTGCTGAAGAAGAGGATGAGGATGAAGTGGGAACCACATGTGCTCAGGGCCTTGGCCACAGCACCCTTAGCCTTGATCCTTAGCACAGCTTTCAGGATAAAGGAGTAGGAGAGAACAATAAGGATGAGGTCAGAGCCCATTGTGGTCCAGCCTGCCACAAACTGGTAGAGCTGATTGAAGGTGATGTCATCACAGGAGAGTTTGGACACAGACAGGTTAGTGCAGATGCAGTTCTTGATGATGTTCTCTGCACAGTATCTGAGCCTGGCAGAAAGAATTGGAACAGGAAGAAAAAAGAGGTGATTGCGGGCCACAACAAAGATGACGGCCCGAGCCACAAATTGGTCAGAGATGATGGATGGATATTGTAATGGGCGACAGATGGCTGAATAGTGTTCGTAGGCCGTGACCATGAACATATAGGACTCTATGGTCAAGAAACTGTTTATGATGAACATCTGGAGGAAGCAGACTGAGAAGCTGATGGACCTGAGGTCAAACCAGAAGATGGCCAGGACCTTGGGGATGACAGTGAGGCAGAGCACCATGTCCAGGAGAGAGAGGAGGCTGAGCAGGTAGTACATGGGCTCGTGCAGAGAGGCCTCCAGCCAGATGGTGATCAGAAGGGTGGTGTTGGCTCCCATGGCCAGGAGGAAGAGCAGGCTGAGGGACAGGGACAGCCGTGCTGCCAACTTTTGTAGTTAGGGAAGCAGATGAGGAAGAATTCGGAGACTGTAACATATTTATAGTATGTACCAATACTAACAAGTTGGATAAAAGGGAAAATTATTATCCACATTTTAGTGATGAAGTTCAAAGAGACTGAATAATTGTTTTAGAGTCTTACAGATATTAAAAGGCCAATTTAGGATTTAAAACCCAGTCTGTCTGATCCCAGAACCAAAGTTTTTAACTGGTACACTCTTTCTTTATCTTGAATAAATACCTGCTGTGAAGAAGTAAAATGAACAGAAACAATTTATATTACTCAAGTAGTAATTGGGAAATATTGCTTCAATCCTTTACTTTTCTCTAAATTGCTGCTAAGGAAAGAATAGAAAAGAAGCCACAAAGAATATGAGAATCATATAGTAATTTCAGAAATTATGGATAATGTCATTCATTGCAGTATAAGAATTAACAAAATTATTTATAGGCAATTTAATTACTAAGGTGGCATTTATAAGGTTCAAAAAAAGCGTAACTAATCGATGAAGCTAGAAGTGGAAAGAATGGTTAGTTTCAGGTTATTGAAGGGGAGGGGGCATAAGTGGAGCGATTCAGATGTTGAGAAAATGCATTTCTTGTCCTGGTTTGTGTTCTCTTCATGATAATTCATCAAGCTGTGTAGTCATGACTTTTGTTCTCCTCTGCATGTTTATTCTACCTCAATTAAAATATTATTTAAAAATAAATTGGAGTGTTTGATTTTTTAACTTAATTTAATATTTGTCTCTATCTCAAAATTTAGCCCATTGCAACAATGGGCTAGGTGATACACTAATTTTGGAGTAAATTTATAGTGAAAACTTATTCTATTACTCAAATATATATATTGAAAAGGTACTTGGCATTATACAATGTGGTAACTTTATGTCTTTGAAAGTTTTATAGTCTTTTTCAAGGGAAAGTTCAAACCTAGAGGTGAAGAGAGTCATGTAAAGAGACTTATCACATAGTGTTTTAAAGATCCTTTTAGAGACATATTTTAGTTTGTACGTCAATGCAAATGAGAGCTTTTATCCTTATCTAGTGCAAGTAAGGTCTATAATTCAAGCTTACCATTGCCACAAATACGGATCAACTCTCAAGAAGAAAGACCGGCTGACCCCTAGCTTGTTGCTAATGAATGAATTTAAAAGAGCTCAAATCAAAAGAATAACATTAACAAAAAATTGCCTGAAATGAACAAGGTATGCTTTATTTTATACTTGGATTAGAAACATGAGCCACATCCTATCAGACATACACCATTTTCTTTTTTTTGATTTCCATTATCCAGAGATTCCAGCAAGTTAAAACACAGAGCATTGCTACTAGCAACTCATGGTCTTGATTTGCATAGTAGTGACCCTTGCTCTTTGTAGTACATCTCCCTCACAGAAGTTGGACACAATTCCACAGCTCTGTATGAGTTAGACAGGATCTAGAGGTAGACTTGAAACTTCTCCAGGTGGTTCTACGTGGTTCAGTGAATATCTTAGATTTATTTCTGCAAATCTCAAAATTCTTCTGTAATATGTGTATCCCCTGGAGAAGCTACTTATCTAAAACTTCACAGTGAGCTAGGTACCATGCTAACTGTGATATATATTATAAATCAATGACTTTTAAAATAAATGTGAATTATCCCTTAATTCAGAACACTTTATAGTAGCCATATCCCTAATTCCTTTTTAAAATTAATTAATTAATTAATTTTATTTTATCGAGGTCACATTGGCTTACATTATGTAAATTTCATGTGCACATTAGTATATTTTAATTTCTGTATCGGCTGCATCCTGTTCACCACCAAAATTCTAGTTTCCATCTGTCACCATACATATATGCCTCTTTACCCCATCACCCTCCCTCCACCCCCTTCCCCTCTGGTAACCACCAATCTGTTCTCCCTATCTATGTGATTATTTACTTGTTTATCTTCTACATATGAGTGAAATTACATGGTAATTGTCTTTCTCTGTCTGAATTATTTTACTTAGCTTCATACCCTCGTGGTCCATCCTTCTTGTTGCAAATGGCACAATTTCATATTTATATGGCTGAATAGTATTCCATTATTTATATGGCACACCTTCTTTATCCATTCATCTGTTGATGGGCACTTAGTTTGCTTCCAGGTCTTGGCCATTGTGCATAATACTGCAATGAACATAGGGATGCATATATATATATATTTTTTTTTTGGTGAGGAAGATTGGCCATGATCTAACATCTGTTGCCAGTCTTCCTGTTTTCAGTTGAGGAAGATTGTTACTGAGATAATATCTGTGCCAATCTTTCTCTATTTTATGTGGGAGGTTGCTACAGTGTGGCTTGACAAGAGGTGTTGTGTCTGCACCCAGGATTCAAACCTGAGAACCCTGGGCTGCCAAAGCAGAGCATGCAAACTTAACCACTACATCACTGTGTCAGCCCGTGCATATATCTTTTTGAGGTAGTGTTTTAATGTTCTTTAGACAAATACCCCTAAGTGGAATAGCTGGAACATGTGGTAGTTCTATTCTTAATTTCTTGAAAAAACTCCATACTGTTTTGCGTTGTGGCTGCACCGATTTACATTCCCATAGCAGTGTATGAGGTTTCTTTTTCTCCACATGCTCTTCAACACTTGTTAATTCTCTTCTGTTTAATAATAGCTATTCAGATAGATGTGAGGCAATATCTCCTTGTAGTTTTGGTTTGCATTTCCATAATAATTAGTGATGTTGAACATCTTTTCATGCGCCTGTTGGCTATCTGAATTTCTGCCTTGAAAAAATGTTCAGACCCTTTGTCCATTTTGTGTTCACATTTTTAATTTCCTTGTTGTTGAGTTGTATGGATTCTTTTATATATTTTGGATATTAACCCTTGTCAGGTATGACTTGCAAATATTTTCTCTCAGTTAGTAGATTGTCTTTTCATTTTGTTGATGGTTTCCTTTGCTGTGCAGAAGCATTTGAGTTTGATGTAGTTCCATTTGCTTATTTTTTCTTTTGTTTCCCTTGCCTGAGGAGATAGTATTCAAAAAGATACTGCTAAGACCAATGTCAAAGGGCATACTGCTTATGTTTTCATCTAGGAGTTTTATGGTTTCAGGTTTTACATTCAGGTCTAATCCATTTTGAGTTAATTTTTGTTTATGGGATAAGATAATGGTCTACTTTCATTCTTTTGCATGTGGCTGTCCAGTTTTCCCAACACTATTTATTGAAGAGGCTTTCCTTTCTCCATTGTATCTTCTTGGCTTCTTTATTCAAGATTAGTTGTCCATAGATGTCTAGTTTTATTTCTGGGCCTTCAATTCTGCTCCATTGATCTGTGTGTGCCTGTTTTTCTGCCAGTACCATGCTGTTTTGGTTACTATAGTTTTGTAGTACATTTTGACCCAGGAAGTGTGACATCTCCAGCTTAGTTCTTTTTTATCTGGATTTCTTTGGCTATTCAGAATCTTTTGTTGTACCATATAAACTTTAGGATTGTTTGTTCTCTTTCCATGAAAAATATCACTGGAATTCTGATTTGGTTTACATTGAATCTGTAGGTTACTTTAGGTAATACAGATATTTTTTGCTGTGTTTATTCTTATAATCCATGGGCATAGATTATAAGACTATTTTTCCATTTCTTTATGCATTCTTCCATTTCTTTCAATAATATCTTAACAGTTTTCAGTGTAGAGGTCTTTTACCTCTTTGGCTAAACTTATTCCTAGATATTTTATTCTTTTTGTTGTAATTGTAAATTGGATTGTATCCTTGATTTATCTTTCTGCTAATTCATTGTAAGTTTATAGAAATGAAACTGATTTTGTATGTTGACTTTGTACCCTGCAAATTTACTGTATTTATTGATTATTTCTAATAGTTTTGGTGGGATTTTTAGGGTTTTCTTTATATAGAATCATATCATCCACAAATAGGGACCATTTTACTTCTTCTTTTCCAATTTTGATCCCTTTTATATCTTTTTCTTGCCTAATTGCTCTGGCAAGGACTTCTAATACTATGTTGAATAAGAATAGTGAGAGTGGATATCCTTGTCGTGTTCCTATTCTTAGAGGAATAGCTTTCAGTTTTTCACCATTGAGAATGATGCCAGCTGTGGGTTTGTTATATATGGTCTTTATTATGTTGAGTTACTTTCTGTACTCTTTTTATTAAGAGTTTTCACGATAAATGGGTGTTGAACACTTTCAGATGCTTTTTCTGCTTCTATTGAAATGATAAAGTGATATTTATTCTTCATTTTGTTAATGTAGTGTATCATATTGATTGATTTGTGGATGTTGAGCTATCCCTGCATCCCTGGACTAAATCCCACTTGATTGTGGTGTATGATTCTTTTAATGTATTGTTGTATTTGATTTGCTAATATTTTGTTGAGGATTTTTATTTCTGTGTTCATCAGCAACACTGTTCTTTACTTTTCCTTTTCTCTGTTTCCCTTGTCTGGTTTTGGTATCAGGGTAATGTTGGCCTCACAAAATGCGTTGGGAAGTGTCCCATCCTCTTCAATTTTTTGGAAAGGTTTGAGAAAGATAGGTATTAAATCTTCTCTGAATATTTGGTAGAATTCACTAAAGAAACCATCTGGTCCTGGACTTTTGTTTTGTGGGAGATTTTTTTTATTATTGTTTCAATTTCTTTCTTTGTGGTTGGCCTATTCAGATTCTCTATTTCTTCTTTATTCATTTCTGGGAGGTTGTATAATTCTAAGAATTTATCCATTTCTTCTAGGTTATCCAATTTGTTGCTGTATAGTTTTTCATAGTATGCTCTTATAATCCTTTGTATTTCTGTTGTATCTGCTGCAATTTCTCCTCTTTCATTTCTGATTTTATTTGTTTGAGACTTCCTCTCTTTTTTTCTTGGGTAGTCTGGCTAAGGAATTGTCAATTTGGTTTATCTTTTCAAAGAATCAGCTCTTAGTTTGGTTGCTTTTTTTCTATTGTCTTTTTAGTGTCTATTGCATTTATTTCTGCTCTGATTTTTATTATTTATTGCCTTCTACTGATGTAGGGCTTTATTTGTTCTTTTTTTTTTTATAGTTTTTAGGTATAGTATTATCCTGTTTAATTGAGATTTTTCTTCTGTTTGAGGTATACCTGTATTGCTATGTACTTCCCTCTTCGTACTGCTTTTGCTGCATCTTGTAAATTTTCTATTTGTGTTTACATTTTCATCTCTTTCCAGATACTTTTTGATTTATCCTTTGCTTTCTCCTTTGACCCAATAGTTCTTTAGTAGCATGTGGTTTAGTCTCCACATATTTGTGTCATTTCCAGCTTCCTTCTTGTAGTTAATTTCTAGTTTCATAGCATTGTGGTTGGAAAAGTTACTTCATATGATTTCAATCTTAAATTTATTGAGGCTTATTTTGCCTCCCAACATATGGTTTATCTTTGAGAACGTTCCATGTGCACTCGAGAAGATTATGTACTCTGTTGGTTTTGGATGGAATGTTCTATACATATCTATTAAGTCCATCTGGACTAATATTTCATTTAAGGCCACTGTTTCTTTCACATTCTGTCTGGATGATCTTTCCATTGATGTAAGTGGGGTGTCAAAGTCTGCTACTATTATTGTGTTGCTTTCAATTTCTCCCTTTATGTCTGCTAATAGTTGCTTTATATACTTTGGTGCTCCTCTGCTAGATGCTTATATATTAATAAGTGGTATGTCTTCTTGGTGGAATATCCTTTTAATCATTATATAATGTCCATCTTTTTCTCTTGTTATCTTTTTTGGCTTGAAGTCTATTTTTCCTGATGTAAGTACAGGTACACCTGGTTTCTTTTGGTTGCCATTTGCTTGGAGTATAATTTTCCATCCCTTCCCTCTAAGCCTATGTTTATCTTCAGAGCTGAGATAGGTCTCAGGTATGCAGCCTATTGTTGGGTCTTGTGTTTTAATCCATCCAGCCACTCTGTGTCTTTTTTGAGAAAGATTAGCCCTGAGCTAACATCTGCTGCCAATCTTCCTCTTTTTGATGAGGAAGACTGACCCTGAGCTAACATCTGTGCCCATCTTCCTCTACGCTATATTTGGGACACCTGCCACAGCTTGGCTTGACAAGCAGTGTGTAGATCTGCCCCCAGAATCTGAACCAGTGAACATGGCCACCAAAGTGGAACGTGCAAGTTTAAATGCTATGCTACTGGACCAGCCTCCACTCTCTGTCTTTTGATTTGTGAGTTCAATTCATTTACATTTAGAGTGATTATTGATGTATGAGGGCTTACTACTGCCATTTTGTCTTTTGTTTTCTGGCTGTTTTATATTTCCATTGTTTATTTCATTGTATTTCTGTCTACCATTTCAGTTTTGTGATTTTCTGTGATGTTTGTCTCAGTTCCCTCTTTATTTAAGCTTAGTGACTCTCCTTTGATTTTTTTTTTGTAGTTACCATGAGGTTTGTACAAAAGAATTCATAGATAAGATAGTGCTTCTTTCTTTTTTCTGCTGATAGCATCTTATCTCTATTAGTCTGTGCAGGTTCTACCCCTTTCCTCTTCCTCTTCTATGTTTTTGTTGTCACAAATTATTATTTCTGTATTGTGAGTTTGTCACCAAATTGAAGTGGTTATGGTTATTTTTGATGCTTTATTTCCGTTTAGCCTTGATGTTATAATTAAGCATTTATTAACTTGTTCTGATATAGAGGTGCAATTTTCAAATTCTGCTTATTCATCATCTTGCTCAAGGCTTTGTGTACCTTGCCTTTTTGTTTCAGGTAGGAGGGCTCCTCTCCACATTTCTTGTAAGACATATCTAGACAATGAACTTCCTCCGTTTTTGTTTGTTGGGGAACACTTTCATATCTGAAGGATAACTTTGCTAGATAGAATATTTTTGGCTGACTGTTTTTATCTTTCAATATTTTGAATATATCATTCCATTCCCTCCTAGTCTGTAAAGTTTCTGCTGAGAAATCAACTGATAGTCTGATGGGAGTTCCTTTGTGAGTTATTTTCTTCTCTCTGGGCACCTTTAATATTTTTCTTTGTCATTGACTTTTGACAGTTTTAGTATAATGTACCTTGGAGAAAGTCTTTTTGTGTTGTGATAATTAGGAGTTTTATTAGCTTTAAGTTCTTGTATATCCAGTTCCTTCCACAGGTTTGGGAAGTTCTCAGCTATTACTTCTTTGAATAAGCTCTCTGCTCCTTTCTGCATCTTTTCTCCTTCTGTGATACCCATTATCTTTGTGTTGCTTTTCTTCCTTGAGTCAGATATTTTTCTTGGACTTTCTTCACTTTTTAAAATCTTAGTTCTCTCTCCTCTTCCACCTGAATCATTTCTAGATTTCTATTTGATCTCACTAATTCTCTCTTCCTTTTGGTCTGCTTTATTTCCAATTCTTTCTACTTTATTTTTCATCTCATTAATTGTGTTTCACTACAGGATTTCTGTTTGGTTTCTTTTAGAGTTTCAATGTCTTTGGTGAAGTACTCCTTCTGTTCATTTTTATTCCTGAGCTCATTGAACTGTTTCTGAGTTTTATTGTAACTTCTTTAGCTTCTTCAGGACAGCTATTTTGAATTCTCTATCAGTTCACAATTTTCTGTGACTTCAAGTTTGGTCTTTGGAGAGTCATCATTTTCTTTCTGTGTTACCATGTTACTGTAGTTCTTCATAGTGCCTGATGAATTGTTCCTCTGCCAACACAGTTGTGGTGGTAAACAACTTTCCTATTTGGGTAAAGATTTTGTTATTTTGATTATGAGCTGCTTCTGATTGTAGTTGAGAGCCTACATGTTCTACCATCCACTGCCTCTGCCAGAGGCATCATTCAGTGCCTCCAAGGTTGCTGGTGCCTTGCTGCTTACAATGTCCCTGCAGTCATGGGTCTTGTGACTGGGATCACCTGGCTATGAGCATCTCTGCTGCTTCTGGGGTTGTCTGGGTCTCATGTTCCCCCACTGGTTCTCCATGGGCTTGGGTGCTGCTGTCCCATGCACCACGTGCATTGTTTCTCCTCCATTATCTGGGGGTGCTGACAGTACCACTGCCAGGGGAAGTTGGTTCATTGGTGTTGCTGCCACTGCCAGAAGCCCAGGGTCTTGTATGCAGCCCTTGCTGCTGGTAAGTGTTATGCTGGGTATGCTGCCACTGGGGGCTGCGTCATGGGTACTTCCGTGTCTCCTGAAGCCTCAGGTCATAGGTTGATCCCCTAGTTCCACTGCCTTCCAGAGGTCAAGTCCACCCACCTTCAGTTGTTAAATTTGAGGATTTTTTCAGGCATTCTGGTGTGCTATTCAGGGAGTCCTTTGTTGATCAATGGATGCTCTACTGGTTGTAACATGGAGAGGAGAGACAAAGGGAACAATTAATTCCACCATGATGCTCCCTAATTTATACGAGTATTGATAAACATGAATATATAAAAATGTCCATATGGGTGTGCTATTAATACAGGATTGACTGAAGGAAATAGAATCTTTGCATTCATCTATATATTCACAACTTTACACTTAAATGAGAAAAGATAATAGAAAACTTTATGCCAGGGCCACAATGATGTAAATATTGTACCCCTATAAAATTTATTTTACTGAAACTTTATGTCTTGCTATTTCATTGGTCTTATGAGGTACACTATATGAAACAAGAAGAAACATCAATTATTTTTATTACAGGGATGTTATTGGGAATGCCATAAATTATAAAAATGTGTAATTTTTATTTGGACTCATGCAAAATAGCATGTCTCCCATCTCAGTATCAGGAATGTGGGGTCTCCCCAGAACAACTGGTTTTAATTAAGCTTATAGAAAACTTATAATTTAGAATTCTTTCTTTTTGTAGCCAAAATGGTTGAAGGAAAATTTGAAATACTGTGTTGTAATTTTTAAGAAACTTGTTATGAATTTCTCTGCAAATTTTGTAATTAGATTATATTTTCTTATTCATATTTTGCATAGGCCTTATTTCCACTAATTTCTCTTTTTATCCTATCTTATCGCCAGTATTTTTACCAATCTATGTCAATTCAACACTTAAATGAGTGGCGTGGAAAGTCAATAGACAATGAACAGTAAATAAAAACAGAGCTGAGTTGACTCTAAGATAACTTAGAGAAGCCCCCAAATAATGCTTGATTGGCTAGGGAGGGTGACTTTGAGAAGATGAAGCCTCCTCTAAAAAACTGAGCAGTCTGGAATAGAAGAACAAAATATTTAAAAAACGGCAAAAAACTATCCTGGACATGATCAAAGTCTTTTGTTTATAATCATTGAGAATTATTTAAGAATAATGTAACATTAACATTGGCAATATGAAAAACAGTCCTCCTAATGTTATGGAAACCAAAGTGAATTCACTTCCTAGTGATTTAAATAAGACTCTCCACCAGAAGTAGTTGTCCCACAAAGTAGGGTTCTTTTGCAGCAAATAAGAGCCCACGTGGAATCATTTCCAAAGTCGTGGTGTTCCTGAACAAAGGAAAGCAGGGGCCTTTTATTTCAGGTGGGGAATGAAAAGGGATAGGTGGGTATTTGCTTGCACAGGCTCAGTCAGAAAACGTGCTTCCACATAAACTTCCAGTTAGGGTAATAAAGCCTAAGCTCCTCCAAGAGAGGAGATCTTTAGCATTTAAAATGAGTCAAATGTCATAGGCCTTGCTCTCCTGGTGGGGCTTGCTCTGGTTCAGGGTGGTTGGAGATTTCATCCCTTAAACAGTTAAATGCTTCCAAATCCACCTTTGAGTTCTTTGGGGCAATTAGTCCATGACAATAACTTTTTCATTCACAGTGTTCGCTCTCTATTTTATATACTGGGAATTATAAGAGTGTGTCCCCACCCCAATATAAATTATATTGAATGTTTTGTTTGTTTTGCTTCCTTAGGGCCCATTGTCCCAAGTAGCATGCCTCCTCTGTCTGAAAACTGCCCTTTCATTCCTTCCCAATTTATCAACATGGAACCTGTGGAAGTCAACTTAGTAGTACACTAGCCCCAAAGAATCTTAATGATTCTAGAAGCCTTGAATTAAAAATATGAAGATACAAAAGTTCTCTAATCATATACAATTTTAAAAGTTTTATCATCTTATAGAGACATCAATTTATGCTGACATTCATAAAGTTCTTTTCTAGATATTCTGATTGCAATATTTAATAGTCCAATAAAAGTTTACTAGTCTCATGATTTTTAGTTTTTGCTTTCTGGTATCCTAAGGACATTATTCAGTTCACTTATTGAGTGACATTTGAAAGATATGGCTCTTGGACAATGATTAAGTATTCCATAAAAGAATTGCCAAACCAGACATGGACAATGAGAATGCTACACTGGACACTTGTAATAAGAAAAAAATATTCCAAGTCAATCTGAAATGTCTTGGACTAATGAATATGATAAATTTTGGCAACAAGTACTATCTTATTTGTGAACTGAGAAATAGAGAAAGACATTCTGAAGCAAGAAAAAAGAGTGCAGAACATGCGTACAAAGAAGACATGAAAAAAGAGAGGTCTGAGAAAATACAGGTATATTCTTGCATTTCTCTTGGATTCCTTGAGACAATAAGAATCATAACATTACTCTTTTTGATTACGATTGTTGCTTGCAGCCCAAACATTTGAAATGCGTTTCACTTTTTCTTTAAGTTTCAATTATTGCCATTGATTCCTTATAATAACCAACAATCTATGAAGTGCCCCTTTTCCTTAGTTTTTCTGCAATTAAGGACACATTGGATATTATATTGGGTAGATATCTGGAGAAATTAGAAAAGTGAATATCCTCTCTCCATTAGTTGCTTGTGATGTCCAGCTTAAGAATTCTACATAAGTCCTGCCTGAGCTCCTTGATCTTGAGTACATATACCATTGGGGTGCAGGCAGGAGGAATGACATTGGGTAGTACACTGAGTAGAACAGGGATGAGGAGAACTATCATTTCTACACTATGGGTGATAGAAATGACAACGAGGACTGCGTAGAAGAAAAGGATTAAGATGAAGTGGGAAGTGCAAGAACTTAAGGGTTTGGATGGAGCTTCTGCTGAGTTCAGCTTTCGCACAGAGTATCAAAGCATACGACAAAATAATCAAACCCAGGTCACTTCCCACGGAGTATCCAGGCCAAAAATAGCTGGCAGATGCTGTTGATTTTCCTGTCATCACAAGATAGGCTAGTGACTCCAAGGTTAGAGCACAGACAGTACTCAGTTTGGTTCTGGGAGCAGTAATGTCTCTGAGCAGTCAACACAGGCCCTGGGATGGTAGACAGACTGTTCCTGAGTACCATGTACACAGTCACTTTGACCATAAAAGATTCAGTAATTGTTGAAGGATAGCAGAAGCCTTGGCAAATGGCTAAATATCTATCTATAGCCATGAAGAGAAAGATACCTAACTCCATGACCACAAAATATGTGTTTCATACAACTGAGAAAAGCACTCAGGGAGTCTGATGGCTTTAGTGTTAAACCATAAGACGGCCAGAATCTTGGGCATGATGGTGGTAGCCGGGCCCATGTCCACCACAGCCAGGATGCCCAGGAAATTGTACATAGGCAGGTGCAGGGTTGCTTCTTGATTGATGACAATCAGGATATGGATGTTGGCACTGAGAGCTAAGAAGTAGAGCAGAGCCAGGGGCAGGGAGAGCCAGTGCTGCCAGCTGTGAATGCCTGGCAATCCCCTCAGAATGAACTCAGAGACCTGGAACTTAGAGCTGTTGGAATCTCTGAGATCCTGCAACATCCTTCACTAAGAGGACTAGTCTTCAAGGTTACAATTTTTAATAATCTTTCTGAAAATAGTTGAATAGGAGCAACCTGAGTTCATGATATTGAAGTGGGAGGATTCATCACCTTTATTTTTCTCATTCCATCACTAACATTATTCTATATTTCTAATGAAACAGGAACTGTGATAGCACCTACTTAGTTATGTTTTAACTTAGTTAATCATTACAAATACCATGAGGCAGGTCACATTATCTCCACCTTCACATAAATAAGGAGAGGGGCATTAGAGAAAATCAGGACCTTGGTCATTATCTTCCATCTTGTAAGTCATGGAGCTTGACAAGAGGAAAACACTCTGATTTCACAGGCTGGCCTCTTAAATTTCGTTTTTGGTTTTTCTTTAAATTTAGGTCATATTAGCTTATAACCTTGTGTAAATTTCAGATGTACAGTGTTATATTTCAGTTTCGGTATAGATTTCATTGTGTTCACCACTAATAGACTAATTTTTATCTGTCCCCGTACATATGTGCCTCTTTACTGCTTTTGTGCCCCTAACCACCTTGCTAATGGTTGACTTCTTTAGACACTAAAGATTAGAGATTTTCATGCATGGAAACATTTAGGTAAGAGTGTAGATAATAGAATATAAGAAAATAACTTTTTTTTGATTCAAGTACTTGAGAATTTGTGAAATACTTATGAATAGTACTTAATTTTCACTAAAATATGTGAACTAAGTTTGTACACCCTTTTTTTTTTAGTGAGGAAACTGATGTTGAAAAATGTTAATGATATGTCTAAAGCTCAGCTAGAATAAAAGAGAGAAATATGATTGGGAAATCTCAGTGTTCTTTGCGTCCAGTTGATTCTGGTTTTGAGTAACTTTCCCACACTTAGATATAGTTTTGCTTCTTGGAATGGTCCAGATAGCTACAATACAATGACTAAAGCAGACATGAAAAAAATAAAAACAATGAGTTTGATATAAATGTTTTGACACAAGTCCTGCTAAAATCAAATAATGTAATGTTAAGGCATTCTTGATTTAATCATTTATTAATATTTCAATATAAAAACTGAAAGCAGATTTTCATGATGTTTTACCAAATGTGTGCTTTCAATATTTAAAATATTAAGGATGTAATATAACAACACAAAGTTAATAATTTAGTGGTTCAAAATTATGAGGCAGTACCTATGTAGACTTGGTGGATGTATTCATCCTAACCAAGTAATGACTTTCCATTATACTTACAATATAACGAAGAAAAGTAAAGAAGTTATATATTTATATGAATATATAAATTCTACTTAATATATATTATTTTTATAAATTCTGAAGTTCAATCATTTACATTGGTAACTTGCTTTGTTTTCCAACTTTAATTTTGGAACTATTTCTCAAATGTCTTGCAATCTCTGATCATTAATTCATACTTAATAAAGAGTATTTAGAAAGTCGATTTGAAAGTCGATTTGAAAGTCTGGTGGTGAGTGAGTGTCATCAATTGGCAGGATTTACCTTTACTGTTCTGGTAGGGACCTCTTTCCTTCAATATAAGAAATCCTTATCCTTATAACCCTCAGTGTTTTGTAGGTCTTTTCTCAGGGTCCAGTTTTTCCAGAAAAGAATCCAACAATCTTCACCCTGGAGGAAAATATGATGGGTGGCCAGTGTTCTTGGTATTGAGTAGCAGAAGGAAAATAGGGATCTCACACTTAAATGTGAATATTGGATTCAACTCTCTCATATTTTATGATGCTTCATCCTTGGCCTTTATCACATATACGTCTTCATAGTATTTGCTAAAGTTTCTTTCCAGAATAAATTTTTAGTCATCACAACAGTGTAGTTAACATTGTTTAGGGTACTGGATAAATCAAAGATATCAAGTGGTTCCTTATTCAGTTTTTCTGCCTATATCCCTGTTTTATCTTTATGTATTCAGACAAGAGAATGATAGAATAGATACTACAAAAAGTGCCCTGTTGAAAATAACAAAGCAACATAAGGCAAGCTATTTATAAAAGTGTTTTTCGAAAACATCTCTTGTATCATCATAAACTCTTAGAGTCATACAAGAGTAGACAGAAATAGAAACTAAGCAAAATTTTGGCAAAGTTTAGGAAATTTTTCAAAGAGTAAAAAACAAATGCTCTTATATACCTGAAGCAAGATTAGGATTCTGCCAGATCAGTGTTCCATTCCGTTACTGTTTGCTAATTCCTACTCATATCACACTACTAATTTTAGCTTTGTGATTTTGCAATCCCCTCTTCTATTTTGTGCCCACCTATGACCAAACTTAGCTTCAATCACCACCTTCTTCTTGAAGACTCTGCTTTCTCTCAGAGAGCATTTAGACCCACCCTTTAAATCGTCTTAATATGACGTAATTGGAAAAGTGGTAGTCTTCCTAGGTAAGAAATATATTTGTCCATTGATCAATATATATTTTTTAATTTTAACATCATGGTATTATAAAAATTTATTTATATCTTTGATTCAACCACAATTTAACCAAACCCTTAATATTTGAACATATTGTATTTATATTTGCAGTGTCTAGCAAGACATCATGCACATATTAGACATTATAAACGTTTTTGAGTGAATGAATAGATGAGGAGTAAATGAATCAAAGTTCATAATAGAGTTTAAGAATTGTTACACCATAGTCTAAATATTATTCTTTGGACAGCATAAGAAGAACCACTAGAAGAAACAGAACTATAATGTTTACCTCATAAATTAACAGAAAACTTAAATTCAGAAAAACAAAATTTACACATCATAAGTTAGAGAAAACAAAGAAAATCTCAAAAAAGGAGAAAGAAAAGGTGGAAGACAGAACAAATATTTTGGAAAGCATAATAAAGATTAATTAAAGGAACTACACTATTAATTGGTCTTATTTTACAGTGATTTCATATACTTGCATATATGAAATAAAATATATTGCATATTGAATACACATTTTATTGAATATAAAATAAAATATATTGAAATATAAGAAAATAGATTCTTGTAAACTCATATTATTCCTTTTTTATTATGCAAATTTCAAATATGAGATAAATATCATATTTATGTTCCTCATGATTCCTTTATGTACTTCTAGTGTTGATTAATAACATTGATTTTATTTTTACCTGAGAAGTTTAGCTCCCATCTTCAATATATTTGAAAAACTCTCAGTGAACGATCCCAGCTTATACCAAGTAATACAGTTATTAATCACAAATTGCATTACAAAAAAAATTTAAATTTTACAAAAATTTTTACAAAATTTTACCAAAAAATTACAAAAAAAATTAAAAATGATTTTGATACATTCTAGTTTAATTTTTCTGCAAGTAAAATGGATTCATATTATGCTGTGGGTGGGCAGGTATATTGTAGTAGTACCATTACAATACAAATGTGGTAACTTATAAAACGCAATTGTTATATTGCCTGTTGTGTATTCTCGTTTCCAAACTGCATAGAAAATAAACCTGTTTCCTCACTAAACAGTCCTCAGTTTTACAACCTATGTTCTTCTCTCAATATGACAGTGGGTCCCTCCAATTAGGTTTGCTATCTAAAATGGATGAAAAACTGTCAAAAATAAATCTCTGTAGAACTGAAGCAAGGAAGTTAGACTCTCCTTCTGAGAACAAGTGGAGGACAGGTAAGAAGCAAGAGTGTGCTAACTGTGGCCAAGAACTAATCTCTAGGTCTCCCCCCATTACTTCTTGTCATAGGGATGATTCATACCTGACTTCCACCACAAAAGAACCAATTATTCCTATTTGGTTAGAGAAATAACATAGGTATTCATAATTATGATGGACACTTATCCTGAATTGCAATCTGAGAATTGGGGAAATAAAAGTTTTAAAGAAAAACACAATGTTCTTTTTGCTGAGGAAGATTGTCCCTGAGCTAACATCTCAGGATGTAGGTCTGAGCTTGGGATTTGAACCCACAAACGCTGGGCTGCTGAAGTGGAATGCACAAACTTAGCCAGTATGCCACAGGGCAGGCCCCAAGAAAATCAATCTTTTACTGCATTTTTGCCTTCAAATGGGTACATGGAATCAAACCAGCATTTCTGATAGTATAACGATAAATTCATATAGACTTCAATTTATCTTAGTACTAGCAGCAACAACAACTCTATTATTAGTTTCACTTTAGTATATCCTTAATACCTTAGGTTCTGGATAACAAAACAATGAGCTAAATGCAGTCTGGTCCAGGTGTTCAGGGTCTTAGGCAAAAAAAATTATGATTCTATAATATATGTACATTCACTGTCCTCTTTCTCTGACCCCCTTGATATGTGTACTGTTGAACTAATTTTTAAAGGAAACATGCGCATTATATATCCCTAGGGTATATTGTACAACATCAGATGCTGGTGTTGCTGTGGGAATTCAGCTAACCCCTATCAGAGAAGGAAAATATTTCCATTCCTATCACTTATAAGATCATGCCCCCAAACAAAATAATTTCATAGTCATGCATGTATCTGTGTGCTTGTATGTGTACAAGATATATGGGGAATGAGAATGACCACAATCTAATTTTAATGAATACTAGGAATTTTAACATTTTTAAAAGGATTTATTTCTTTATGTGTAAAGTCTTCTAGGAGACAAGTTGGAAGCCATTACAATGTTTCAGAATGTTACAATCACTGTCACACACATTCATATGTTCTTTTATCATCTTAATTTTTCTGTCAAGTAAAGTTGAGGATTAATATTCTGGCACTGTAGAAATTCATACAAAGTTTAGGCTTATCATGGATATATCTTAAATTAGGAATATTTAGATGCCCAAATGATGAGATAATAATGAAGACGGTGATAAGATTGACAATTAATATTTTCAATATACTTTTGTTATACATGTTTTAGAAAAATGTTTGGATAATATCCTATTAAAACATAAATTGTCCCATTTTA
>NC_060280.1:23275868-23391828 GCF_021613505.1 Equus quagga
AAAATGTTTGGATAATATCCTATTAAAACATAAATTGTCCCATTTTAATGACATTATACGATGAGCACTTTAAAGGAGGATTATTCAGCGATATTATCATTAGTTAAAAGTACATCGGATGTGTTTATATAATTTCTTTGATCCTTTTCCTAATCTTAGATATACATGTTCTTTCATATTGTAAGAAATGATGCAACAAATATTCATACAGAGAACAGTTTTAGCACAGTCTTTTTTCTACTTTATCATGTTTTGATCAAAATTCACATGCCATCAGATAATCATTTAACAATGTACAATCAAGTCACTTTAGTGCATGCACAATGCTGTGCAACCATGCTGTGCTACATAATTCCAGTACGTATCCATTGGCTCATAGGGAAACTCCATAACCATTAAGCAGTCACTGCTTTTGGAACTGTCCCGCCAGCCCTTGCCAACAACTAATTTTCCTTCTGATTCAATGGATTACCTATTCTGAAGATTCCATAAAATTGGAATCACGCGACACTTAATCTTTGGTTACTTTTTTCACTTAGCATGATGTTTTCAAAGTTCGCTTCTGTAGGAGCGTATATCAGTACTTCATCCTTTTTATGGGTGAATAATAATCTCTTGTACATATATGTCTCAATTTGTTTATCCATGCAACAACTGATGGACATTTGGATCTCTTCCATTTTTTAGCTAACAATGGGTCTCTGAACATTTGTGTACAAGTTTTGTTGTTACACCTGAATTCAATTATTTTGATCATATTCTTAGGAGTTGAATTGCTAAGTCATATGCTAGTTTATTTTAACTTTTTGACTAATTACCAAACTGGTTTAAACAGCTCCGGTGTGATTTTAATACCCTTAAGCCATGTATGAGGACTCTAATGTGTTTCCAGAAAATTGCCAACATCTGCCAATTTTCTTTTTTAAATATCGTAGCATTTTTAGGTTATATAATGGTATCTTATTGTGGTTTTGATTTGAATTTAGTGATTTTGAACATCTTTTCATGTGCTTTTTGGGCATTGCCTGTGTTCTTTAGAGAAATGTATGTTCAAATTCTTGGCCCATTTAAAAAAGATATAAGACACATTGGAAGGCCAATAGAGAAATGGCAGAAATAATTCCTATCTGATCAGTAATTACATCAAAAGTATATGGATTAATCTTTCTAGTTATAAAGAAGAGATTGGCAGATATCTTCTCTAACCATCTCTATTCAGCATTGTCTGGACATTCTAGCCAGGGAATCTAGGTAAGAAAATGAAATGTATATTTCACTTGGGTTCCTTGAGACAATCGACAAGACTGTGTTATTCTTTGGGATGAAGATTTTCTTGACAACTGAGATTTCAAATATAAGTTTCACCACTTTTTCTGAATTTTTTAATAGCCAGTGATTCCTTATACTAACTGAAAACTTGCTGCAGTGACAATGTTTCTTGATTCTTCTGCCATTTGCAAAACTTGCAAAATATAATGCATATATATGTGGAGATATTCCAAAAGTAAGTACCTTCTACATATTACTTGCCCTTGATGTCCAGCTTGAGAACTTTATATAAGCCCTGCCTGAGCTCCTTGTTCTTGAGTGCATACACCATGGGGTTGAGGGCAGGAGGAATGACATTGTGCAGAACATTGAGTAGAACTGGGATGAAGGGAACTGTCATTTCTGTACTGTGGGTGATGGAAATGACAATAAGGACTGTGTAGAAGAAAAAGATTAGGATGAGGTGGGAAGTGCAGGTATTTAGAGCCTTGGATGCAGCTTCTGCTGAGTTCAGCTTCAGCACAGAGCGAAGTATCAAAGCATATGACAAAATAATCAAACCCAGGTCACTTCCCATGAGTGTCCAGGCCAGAAACAGCTGGTAGATGCTGTTGATTTTACTGTCATCACAGGCTAGGCTAGTGACACCAAGAGTAGTGCACAGACAGTGATCAATTTGGTTCTGGGAGCAGTAATGTCTCTGAGCAGCAAAGACAGGCACTGGGATGGTAGACAGACTGTTCCTGAGTGCCATGAACATAGTTGCTTTGAGCACAAAAGATTCAGTAATTATTGAAGGATAACGTAGTGGTTGACAAATGGCTATATATCTATCTATAGCCATGCAAAGAAAGATCCCTGACTCCATGCCCACAAAACAATGTATGACATACATCTGAGCAAAGCACTCAGGGAGACTGATGGCTTTAGCATTAAACCATAAGATGGCCAGAATCTTGGGCATGATAGTGGTAGCCAGGCCCATGTCCCCCACAGCCAGGATGCCAAGGAAATAGTACATAGGCTGGTGCAGGGTTGCTTCTTGATTGATGATGATCAGGATAAGGATGTTGGCACTGAGAGCTAAGAGGTAGAGCAGAGCCAGGGGCAGGGAGAGCCAGTGCTGCCAGCTGTGAATGCCTGGGAATCCCATCAGAATGAACTCAGAGACCTGGAACTTAGAGCTGTTGGAATCTCTGAGATCCTGGAACATCCTTCACTGAAAGGAAAGGTATTCAAACTTATTAATAATCTCTCTAACAGTACTTCAAAAGAAGTAACCCAAGTTCGTGATATTGAAGAGGGGAAATTATCATCTTTAAATATTCTCATCTCACTGCTAACATTATTGGACATTTCCAATGAAACAGGAACAGGAGTCACACATTCTGGATGTTAATTCAGTTAATCATCACAAAAACTCTGCAAGGCAGGTCACTATTTTCCATCTTATTGAGAAATAGAACATTAGAGAATATCAGGACCTTGGTTATTATCTTCGGTCTCTTAAGTCATAGAAACTGGACAGGAAGAAAGCTATCTGATATCCCAGCCTGGCCTCTTAGGTTTCATTTTGCTAAATCACTGTTTTCTTTAAAAACTTATTGTACAGAATAAGTGTAGAGATTTGTTTGCATGGAGACATTTAGGTAAGAGATTAGAGTATAGGATATGGAAAAGAAATCTTTTTATTCAGGGACTTGCAAATTTGTGAAATACCCATGAATACCATTTAATTTTAATTAAGGTTATGAGGTAAATTTGCACACCAATGTTTTAGTGAGGAAACTGCTGTCTAGTATTGCTAATGATCTGTTGAAAGCCAAGTAACTACAAGATGAAAATGTGGTTTAGGAATCTCAGTATTGTTTTAATCCAGTTGACTGTGGTTTTGAGTACATTTCCCCTACTTGGACACACTTTTTCCTTTTTGGAGCACTCCAGAGAGCCACACTATAAAGCCTAAAGCAGATGTTTGAAAAAATGAGTTTCAGGTAAATGTTTTAAAAATTAAATTAGTAAAATCAAATTGCTCTATCTAAGAAACTTCCTTGACTTAATCATGTATTCATTTTAAGGTAAAAACTGAAATAGATATTCATGGTTTGTTTCTACCAAATGTGTGCTATTTACTGTTTGTTTCCTTTCAATATTTCAAATATTAAGTACGTAGTATAAAAGCACTGAATTTTTGGAAAATATTGTGGTTTAAAATTATGGTTTCTACAGAAGTGCAATGTACATATAGACTTGGTGGATATATTCATCTTAATCCAAAGGCATTCCATAGTACTTAAAACATAATGAAGAAAGGTAAACTAAAGAAGATATGTATTTGTATAAATACCTCTATTCTGCTTCACATATATTATTTTAATAACCTCTGAATCTTATAGTTTATATTTATAACTCACTTTGTTCTTTCTCTTTAATTTTGGAACTATTTCTCAAATGTTTTGCGATCTTTGGCTCTTAATTCAGACTTAATAAAGAAGTCTTTAGAAAGCTGATTTGAACTGATATGATGAATGAGTCATATTAATTGGTAGGATTTACCTTTAGTGCTCTAGTAGGAACCTCTTTATTTCATTGTTGGCATCCTTACTTATTAGTATTTATAGATCTTTTCTCATGGACTTTCAATTTCTCCAAAAAGAATTCAGCATTCTCCATCAGGAGCAATATGTGACTGGCTGCCAGTGGTCTTGGCTTTGAGTAGTAGAAGGACACTGTGGGTCTTTCACTTCAATGTGAATATTGGGTTCAACCCTCTCATTTTTTATGATGCCTCCTCCTTGGTGTTCATCACACCTGATATATTTGCATTCATAATATTAGTTAAAATTTCTTCCCAGAGTAAATTTACAGGCATAATAAGAGAATGGTTAACATTGTTTAGAAGAGTGGAATAATCAGAGATATCAAGCTGTTCCTTATTCCATTTTTAGACCTACATCCCTGTTTAATATTTATGTGTCTGCAACAAAGGGTGACACTTAGATACTGTAAAAAGCAACTTTATAAATTTCAAAGTAACATATGAAGTGTTTAATAAGAGTGCTCTTCAAAGACCTCTCTTGTGTCATCACAAATTCTTAGAGCAAGGAAAAAAATAAGATGGCAGAAAAAACCAAAGATTGTGGATTGGGAAACAAAGATTAATTAGTTAAATTATACTACAAATTGGTCATAATTTACAGTTATATAAAAATTTATGCAATAAGGTATATACACATATATATGAACATTGAAGGGGAAGTGCCAAGAAAACAATAAATAAAGTATACACATGATGTTTTTGGAAATGGAAATCATATTAACATACCAAACGCATACTCCAGAATTTGAGAGGAAATATTACTATCAGACAAAATAGAGACCCAAACAATAAATGTTGGGTCATAACCTTTGAGAAATGGTAGACAACATGCTTGACACAGAACAATTTAAGCTGAATGTATCAAATTGTTTCATGTGCAGATCTGATACAGTTTCTGCAAGGAAATAGAAAATACTGAAAGTATCATTTTCAGTTAGTGTATGGTAGAAAATTTAAAAATGACAAATTCATTTCTATCAGTCACGACTTAGCTGATCTTCAATTTCCTATTTTGAGGCACTGGAAGGGATTTAACCTCACGATTGCAAGGCTAACAAAAGCCCTGTAATTTGCAGTATAAACAAAAAAAAATTTGTATTCAATGTCTGCAAGCAACTTTGTTTTGCACACTTTTTTAGAAATTTTCATTAAAAGCCAAAATTGTAAAAATTCATATATGTGTATATATACATATGTATTCACATGCATATGTAGTTGATTACTGTGGAAATATGATAGGCTTTGAAATGTATTATTGATAAATATCTGAGTAGTGTGTACAAATTGTCAGAGTGGTTGAACAAATAGGATCATTACTCATTTCTCTCTCTCAATACATTTGAACAGTCAACTCTGAATTCTTTGTGTGCATGCAGCAGAAGCAGGTAGAAAAATTAGGGAAAGCATAGATACCCATAAATTGTGACTAGTAATTATGTCTCTGAGATTCCTTGTGCCGTAGTCTTAAGAACACATTTCCTAAATACGAAATCAATATCATGTTTCTGTTCTTCATGATTCTTTTTATACTTCTAGTGTTGATCACTAGCACTGGTTTTACTGTTATATGAGAATTTTAGGTCCCATTTTCAATATCTTTGCAAAACTCTCAGTGAATGATCCCAGCTTATACCAAGTAATATAGTATTAATCACAAATTATACTAGCGTTTTTCCAAATCAAACTTAAAATGACTACAAAATGTTACAGTTTAATTTTTCTGCAAGGAAAATGGATTCATATTATGCTGTGGGTTGACAGGTATATTAAAGTAGTAACATTAACATATGACTGTGGCTACTTATAAAATAGAAGTTTTTTTATCCTCTGTTGTCTCTTCTCATTTCTAAACTGCATAGAAAATAAATTTGTTTCCTCATTAGACATTCGTCAATTTTAAAACCCACGTTCTCCCCTCAATATAACAGTGGGTTCCTCCAAGTAGGTTTTGCTACCTAAAGTGGATGAAACACAGTCACAAATAAGCCTGTCTAGATCTGAAGCAATAAATTAGACTCTCATTCTTAGGAACAAGAGGAGGGCAGGAAGAAGTAAGAGTGTGCTGACTATGATAGAGAACTGTTCTCTAGCTCTTCCCTCATTATTCTTGTCATGTGGGTGATTCATACCTGACTTCCACCACAACAGAACCATTGATTCCTATTTGGTTAGGAAAATAACAAAGATATTCATAATCATGATGGATAGTTATCCTGAATTGCAATCTGAGAATTTTGGAAATAAACACTTTCAAGAAAACCCAACATTTTACAGTATTTTTGCCGGCAAAAGGTTAGATGGAATCAAACCAGTTTCCGATAGTATAGTGGTCAGTTCATATATACTTAAAAGCCTCCCTCCAATTCATCTTAGTACTAGCAACAACAACAATCCTATCATTAGTTTCACTTTGGTATGTCCTTAATACCTTAGTTTCTGAATAGCAAAACGAGTTGAATGCAATCTGGTCCAGGTGTTCAGGGTATTGAGCAACAATATCATGCTTTTACAATATGTATACACTCACTGCTCTGTCCCTCTGAATCCCTTGATATCTGTACTATTGAACTAATTCCTTAAAAAAATATGTGTTATATATCTCAAGGGAATATTATACAACAGTAGACACAGGTGCTGCTACGGGAATGCAGCTAATCCCTATCAGAGAAGGAAATTATTGGAAGCTTTCTATTCCTACTACCTATAAGATGATCCAGCAATGAAAATGAACACAATGCAATTTTAATGAATAATAGCAATTTATAACACTTTTACAGGGTTTTGTTTCTTTGTGTGTAACACCCTTTAGGACACAAGTTGGAGGCGCTTACAATGTTTCAGAATCTTTCAATCACTCTCACACACATTCATGTGTTCTTTTACTGGATTATTTTTTATTTCAAGCAAGGATGATGATGAATGTTATGGAATTATAGAGTTTCATCAAAAGTTCAGGCTTACTATGTGTGCATATTAAGTTAAGAATATTTAGGTGTCCAAATTATGATTTAGTAATGATGATAGTCATAATAGGAATAATGATAATAAAACACAATAAATGATTCTAGTTTTACATTCCTTTGACTAGGTAATAAAAGTAATGCCTACGTATTTTTATTAATTGGAAAAAGAAAAATCAACTTTGAAGGAGAGAATTTGAACTCTTGAATTAAAAGAAATAATCTCTGATTCTTTCCTTTTCCTTGAGGAAGATTAGCCCTGAGCTAACATCTGTTCCTCTATTTTGTATGTGGGATGCCTCCACAGCAAGGTGGACAAGTGGAGCAGTTCTGCGACCCGAGTCCGAACCTGCGAACACAGGCCGCCCAAGCAGAGGGTGAAGAAATTTAACCACTCAGCCACAGGGCCAGCCCCCTAATTCCTTTCTTTCTCTTTTTTTGTTTTTGTAATTTACTTATTTTATTTTTACGAGGAAGATTAGCTCTGAGTTAACATCTGTACCAATCTTCCTCTACTTTGTGGGATGCCTCCACAGCATGCTGATGGGTGGAGAACCCTGGGCTGCCAAAGCGGAGTGCACAGAACTCCAACTCCTCAGCCACGGGAGGAGGCTGCAATTCATTTCTTAGTATACATTTGCTATATATGTTTTTGAGGAAATATTTGTATAGTACAATATTAAAACATAATTTCTGGAATTTTCCATTGATTATATATTAAGCACACTGAAAACAGAATTAATTGGTGATATTACGATTAAATAAAAGTGCATCATAAGTATTCACACATCTTTACACATTACATTTATTTTCCTAGACATATATTCTTAGACGTGTATGTTTGATAGGAAATGAGACAAGTATATATTTAGAGAATGCTTATAGTACAGTGTTTTTCACCTTATCATTTTTTTAAGATGAAATTCATATTACATAAAATTAATGATTTTATTCTTCGAAATGTAAATTGAGTGGCTTTAGTATATTCACAGTGCTGTGCAACCATCAACACTATATAATTTCAGAAAATTTTCATTAACTCAAAAGGAAATTCCATAGCCATTAATCAGTCACCACATTTTGCTCTGTCTCTCCAGCACCTGACAATAACTAATTTGTTTTTTAATTGGGGCAGCATTGGTTTACAACATTATATAAATGTTAGGTGTACATCATTATATTTCAATTTCTGTGTAGACTGAAGCATGTTCACCACCCAGAGACTAATTGCCACCAATTACCTTACAGATGTGCCTTATTACCCCTTTTGGCCTCCTCCTTCCCCCTTTCCCCTGTGGTAACCACCAGTCTAAACTCTGTATCTATGTGTTTGTTTTTTGTTATTTTGTTGCTTTTATATTCCATTTATGAGTGAAATCATATGGTATTTGGCTTCCTCTGTCTGACTTATTTTGCTTAGCATAATACCCTCAAGGTCGGTTCATGTTGTCACAAATGGCAAGATTTCACATTTTTTATGGCTGAGTAGTACTCCATTGTGTATACATATATATACACACCACCTTTGTAAGCATCCATCCATTGATGGGCACTGAGGATGTCTCTAGGTCTTGGCTGCGAATAATGCTCAATGAACATCGGATGCAAATATCTTTACACATTCATGTTTTCTTATTCTTTGGCTAAATACCCATAAGTGAAATGGCTAGTCTGAATGGTAGTTCTTAATTTTTTGAGGAATCTCCATACTGTTTTCTATAGCGGCTGCACCAGTTTACATTACCACCATCAGTGTATGAGGGTTCCCTTTTCTCTCCAACACTTGTTATTTTTTGTCTGTTAACTATACCATTTTGACAGACATGAAGTAATATCTCACTAAAGTTTTAACTTGCACTTACCTAACAGTTAGTGATGTTGAGCATCTTTGCATGTGCCTATTGGCCATCTGCATATCTTCTTTGGAAAAATGCCTTTTCAGATCCTTTGACCATTTTTTAACTGGGTTTGTTTTTTTGATGTTGAGTTGCACAAATTATTTATATATTTTGGATGTTAACCCCTTATCAGATATATGGTTTGCAAATATCTTCTCCCAATTGTTAGGTTGTCTTTTTGTTTTGTTGACGGTTTCCTTTGCTGTGCAGAGGAGTTTTGGTTTGATGTAGTCCCATTTGTTTATTTTTTCTTCAGTTTCCCTTGCTTGGTGAGACATGCTATTCAAAAAGAAACTGCTAAGACCGATGTCAGAGTGTACTGCCTGTGTTCTATTCTAGAAGTTTTGTGGCTTCATACCGTACATTCAAGTCTTGAATACATTTTGAGTTGATTTTTTTTATCATATGAGATAATGGCCTACTTTCATTCTTTTGCATGTGGCTCTCCAGTTTTCCCAACACCATCTATTGAAAAGACTTTCCTTTCTCCATTATATTCTTAGCTCACTTGTCAAAATTAGGTGTCCATAGATGTGTGAGTTTATTTCTAGGCTCTGTGTACTGTTCCAATGATATGTGTGTCTATTATTGTGCCCGTACCATGCTGTTGTGATTACTATAGCTTTGCAGTATATTTTGAAATCAGGGAGTGTGATAACTGCAACTTCATTTTTTCTTCTCAGAATTGCTTTAGCTGTTCGGGGTCTTTTGTTTCTGTATAAATTTTAGAATTTTTTGTTCTATTTCTGTGAAAAATGTCATCAGAACTTTGATAGAGATTGCATTGAATCTGTAGATTTCTTAAGGAATTATGGACATTTTGGCTATGTTAATTTTTCCAATCCATGAGCACGGAATATCTTTCCATTTCTTTGTGTGTTCCTCGATTTCTTTCAATAATGTTTTATAGTTTTCAACAAAAAGGTCTTTCACTTCTTTCATTACGTTTATTCCTAAGTATTTAATTCTTTTTGTTGCAATTGGAAATGGGATTGTATTCTTAATTTCTCTTTCTGCTACTTTGGTTTTATTATAAAGACAAATGATTTTTGTGTGTTAGTTTTGTATCCTGCAGCTTTACTGTATTCGTTTATTATTTCTCTTAGTTTTTTGGTGGATTCTTTAGGGTTTTCTACATATAAAATAATCTCATCTGCTAATAGAGACAGTTTTATTTCTTTTCCAATTTGGATCCTTTTTATTTCTTTTTCTTGACTGCTTGCTCTGGATAGGACTTCCAATACCGTGTTCAATAAGAGCGGTGAAGGTGAGCACCCTTGTATTCTTATCTGATTCCTGTTCTTAAAGGAATAACTTTCAGTTTTTCACCTTTGAATATGATGTTAGCTATGGGTTTGTCATACTTGGTCTTTATTATGTTGAGGTACTTTGTCTATTGGCCCTTTTATTCAGAGGTTTTTTTTTTTTATCATAAATGTATGTTGTATCTTGTTGAATACTTTCTCTGAATCTATTGAGATGATCATGTGATTTTTATTCTTTATTTTTTTAAATGTGGTGTATTATGTTGATTGATTTGTGGGTGTTGAACCATTCTTACATCCATGAACTAAACTCACTTGATCATCACGTGTAATTTTTTTTTTTTAAGATTTTACTTTTCCTTTTTCTCCCCAAAGCCCCCTGGTACCTAGTTTCTCTTTATCTTTAATTCCTGACATTTTAATTATAATACGTCTTGGTGTGGGCCTCTTTGCATTCATCTTTTTTGGTGCTCTCTCTGTTTCCTGTACTTGGATGTCTGTTTCCCGCCTTAGGTCAAGGAAGTTTTCAGCTAATATTTCTTCAAATAGATTCTCTTCTCCTTTATCTCTCTATTCTCCTTCTGGGACACTTATAGTACAGATGTTAGTACACTTGATGTTGTCCCACAGGTCCCTTTGACTGTCCTCATTCTTTTTATTCTTTTTTCTTTTTTCTGTACAGCTTAGTTGATTTTCTGAACTCTTTCATTCAGATTATAGATCCATTCTTCTGTGTTTTATTCTCTGTTGAGTCCCTCTAGTGAAATTTTCATTTCCATTATTGTATTCTTCATTTCTGATCATTTCTTTTTATATTTTACAACTCTTTGTTGAAGTTCTCACAGTGTTCATCTATTCTTCTCCCAGATCAGTGAGTATCCTTAGGACTACTGTTTTTTACTCTGTAACAGGAAGATTGTTTATCTTCAGTTTGGTTCATTTTCCAAGGATTTCCCTTGTTTTTTTACTTGGAAAATATTCATTTGTCTTCTCATTTTATCTGCTTCTCTGGCCTATATCTATGTATTAGGTAGATTACTTACTTGACTTGATCTTGGAAATGTGATCTTATGTAAGAGATGTCTTATGGGGTCCAGCAATGTGCTTACCTCTTGTCACCTGTTCCAAATATTCCAGAAGTATCCCCTGTATGGACTATATGTGCCCTTCTATTGTGGTGGGGTTGCTCTTACTGCAAGTGCATGGATAGACTAGGATGGCCTTCAGGCCAGCTGATTGTAAGACTTGGCCATGTGTGGAAGCTATGGTTGCTTTATTTAGCAGGATAAGCCCCACAAAGCTGATTGTGAAGTCTAATAGCACACAAATACTGCTGCTTTTTGTTGAGCTAGTCAGGCACCCCCTGTGCCTGGTTGCCAGGCTCAGGCACTCACAATTGCTCAGACCTCCAGTTCATCTCTTTGTAGAGCACAGCTGTTGTTGGTTCTCTCCCCTGAGTGCAGATGGGTGGGGCTGGCCCCCAGTGTAGCAGCACACAATCGTTTCAGGCATTGGAATGCAGGGCAGATCCCTCATGTGGCTTTTTGAGAGGGCTAGGGGCACAAGTCCATTTTGGCTGACACACCCCACCACACACAGGCCCACACATTCCACCCACTCAGGGCCACACATATGTCCACCTCACTGAGGTGGACCCACTCACTCCGCTGTAGAGATGCCACACACCTCACCTACATGGACCCACAAGTTCATCACAGGTGTCTTCATGGGTGAAGCCAGTCTCTGAGGTGGACTGCTTGCCCTGGATCCTCTTGATTAAGTCTGTACTCTAGTTGGCTGCCAGGCTTCTGTACTGACAGGCCAGAAGAAGGAATCCAATGATGGCCTCCAGCCTCTGTGTCAATGGGACTGCATTAGGTCACAATAATGGCTTCCAACAGTGTCTCTGTCCCTGGGGAGGTGAACTCAGCCATCTCTAGCTTCTCTGAGACACATTCAAAGTTTAGCAGGTGAGTTTCTTTTACCACGAAACTATGCACCTTTTTCCTGATATTTTTGTATTGGTGTCCAGCAGGGGTGAATCTGTGCATGGGCTCTTAAAGAGTAGGCACTTCTTTCTCTCAAGTTCCATAGTTTTTCTGGTGGTATTCTCCTTTGCTTTTCAAGGCTAGCAAAGCCAGGTATTATGGGATCTCATCTTGGTTGTGCTGAATCCAAAGGATAAGATGACTTTTGTGACATAGATCCTCTACTCAGATCCCATTGTTCATCTGGGAAAATCTTTGTAGCTTTGAGATTGCTCCTGGCTGTAAAGTGCCACAGCTAGGATGTATTTTTTTCTCCAGCAGAGGTATATTTCTTCCTCTTCCACCCCTGTCAGTGTTGTTCCTTGTTGAAGGGTTCTTTTTATCCAGTTTCCAAATCTCTCTCAGAGGCAATCTTTCCACAGGTAGTTGTAGATTTGTTATATCCCTGGAAGGAGGTGAGTTCAGAGTCCTCTTATGCTACCATCTTCCAAGAACCATTAATTTGCTTTCAGATTCAGTGGACTTACTTATTCTGGACATTCCATATAAATGGAATCATACAACATGTAGCCTTTTGTGTCTGGCTGTTTTCATTTAGCATAATTTTTTCAAAGTTTATCTGTCTAACAGCATGTACCAGTACTTCTCCCTTCTCATGGGTTATTAATAATTCCATGTATCAATATATCAGCTCATCATCTCAACATCTCAACATCAGCTCAACGGCTGATGGATATTTGGGTTATTTTAATTTTTTGGTTAATAATGCCACTATGAATATCATGTGCAGGTTTTCATTGTAAGATCTGTTTGCAATTATTTTGGGTATTTACTTAGGAGTTGAACTCCTGAGTCAATTGATAATTGCATTTAACTTTTGGTCTATTTATCAGTACTGTTTTCCACAGATCCTTTATGATTTTACATTCCTACCAGAAAAGTACAAGGATTCCGGTGTATTCACAAAATCACCAATAATTTCAAATTTCTTTTTATAAAAAATATAGTAACCATTTTAGGGAACATCGAGGTGTCTTATTGTGGTTTTGGTTTGAGTTTGTCTAATGACTGATTATGTTGACCATCATTTCGTGGTTTTTTTGGCCATTATACATTTTTGTTAGAGAAATGTTTATTTAAGTCCTTTGTCCATTTGAAACATATAAGGCTTATTAGAAGGCAAATAGACAAACAACAGGAGTAAGTTCTCTGCTATCAGTAAATACATCAATCTACATGAATTAAACTCATCAATTAAAAGGAAATTTTCTGTTTTGGGTATGAACCTTCCAGTACGAAAAATATGGAATAAAAATTATGGTGTGCCATGTTGAAAATCTTACTAAAATTTCTAACAAATAAAGAAAAGAAATTGGCAGATATTTATTCTACTGCCTCTATTTGACGGAATCTAGAAGTTCTGGCAATGGCAACTAGGTAAGAAAATGAAATGTGTTTCACTTGTCTTTCTCTTGGATTCCTAGAGACAATCAGCATCATTGTACTGTTCTTTTGAATGAAGATCTTTCTTGATCATCAAGAATTCAAATATTACTTTCATCACTTTTTCTTGAAGTTTCATTAAATGTGACTGATTTCTTATAGTAACTGAAAAGTGCCTGTGTTTTGTAATTCTACAGCTTTCTGGAAATCTTGGAGAATATAATGGGTATATATGTGGGGAAATTACAAAAGTGAGCACCTTCTCCATGTTAGTTGCCCTTGAGGTCCAGAATAAGAACATTTTTTAAGCTCTGCCTGAGCTCATTGCTCTTGAGTACAGACATCATAGGGTTAAGAGCAGGAGTAATGACATTGGGTAGTATACCGAGCAGAACTTGGATGAGAGGAACAGTCATTGCTCTACTATTGGTGATGGAAATGACAATGATGACTGTATAGGAGAAAAGGGTTAGGATGAAGTGGAAAGCACAGGTACTTAGGGCCTTGGATGCAGCTCCTTCTGAGTTCAGCTTCAACAGAGAGTGAATTATGAAAGCATATGACAAAATAATCAACCCCAGGTTACTTCCCATGAGTGTCCAGGCCAAAAGTAGCTGGTAGATATTCTCGACTGTCCTGTCATAATCACAGCATATGTTAGTGACTCCAACATTAGAGCACAGATAGTGCTCAATTTGCTTCTGGGATCAGAAATGTCTCTAAGCAGCCAACACAGGTACCGGGATGGTAGACAGATGGTTCTGAGTGCCATGAACACAGTTGCTTTGATCACAAAAGGTTTAGTAATTATTGAAGGATAGCATAGGTGTCAGCAAATGACTATATATCTTTCTATAGACATGCAGACTAAGATGCCTGACTCCATGCCCACAAAACAAGGTATGTGTTGCATCTGAACAAAGCACTCACAGAGATTGATGACCTTAACATTAAACCAGAAGATAGCCAAAATCTTGGACATGATAGTGGTAGCCAAACCATGTCCACCATGGCCAGAATGTCCAGGAAATGGTACATAGGCTGGTGCAGGGTTGCTTCTTGATTGATGATGATCAGGATAAGGATGTTGGCACTGAGAGCTAAGAGGTAGAGCAGAGCCAGGGGCAGGGAGAGCCAGTGCTGCCAGCTGTGAATGCCTGGGAATCCCATCAGAATGAACTCAGAGACCTGGAACTTAGAGCTGTTGGAATCTCTGAAATCCTGGAACATCCTTCACTAAGAGGAAAAGTATTCAAGGTTATTAATCTTAATAATATCTCTTCCAGTACTTCAAAAGAAATAACCCAACTTCATGATATTGAAGAGGGGAAATTATCATCTTTACATAGTCTCAACCCACCGTTAACATTATTGGACATTTCTAATGAAACAGAACTATGGTTGTACATTCTGGATGCTAACTCAGTTAATCACCACAAAAACTCCATAAGGCAGGTCATATATTTTCCACATTATTGAGGAATACAACATTAGAGAATACCAAGAACTTGGTCATTATCTTCTGCCTGGTAAGTCATGGAAGCTGGACAACAGGAAAGCCGTCTGGTATCCCAACCTGGCCTTTTAAGTTTCATTTTGCTAACGCATTTGTTTCTTTAGAAACTTAATGTACAGAATAAGTGTAGAGATTTGTATGTGTGGAGACATTGAGGTGAGAGATTAGAGTATGGGATATGGAAAAGAACTCTTTTTATTCAAGGACTTGAGAGTTCTTGAAATACTCAAGAATATTATTTAATTTTAATTAAGATGTATGAGGCAACTTTGTATATCTATGTTTTAGTGAGGAAACTGATGTCTAAAATTGCTAATGACCTGTTCAAAGCCATGTGACTATCAGAGAAAAATTCGGTTTAGGAATCTCAATATTCTTTAAATCCAGTTGATTCTGGTTTTGAGTACCTCTCTCCTACTCGGACACTTTTTTGCTTCTTGGAGCACTGCAGATAGACGCACTGTAAGGAATAAAGCAGATGTTAAAAAATGAGTTTCAGGTAAATGTTTTCAAAATCAAAATACTAAAATTAAATCACTGTATGTGTAAGAAGCTTCCTGTTTTTAATCATGTATTCATTTTAAGGTAAAAACCGAAACAGATTTTCATGATCTCTTTCTACCAAATGTGTGCTGTTTATTATTTGTTTCCTTTCAACATTTCACAGTTAAATACATAGTATAAAAACATAGAACATTTGGAAAATATTGTGGTTCAAAATTATAGTATTTACAAAAGAAAAATGTGGCTATAGACTTGCTGGATATAGTCATCTTAACCCAATATCATTCCATTGTACCTACAACATAACAAACAAAGGTAAGTTAAGGAAGACATATATTGAAATAAATACATCCATTTGCTTCATATAGACTGTTTTCATAACTTTTGAAATTCAGTATTTTATTTTTATAGCTTGCTTTGTTTTTTATCTTTAATTTTTGAACTATTTCTCAAATGTCTTGCCATCTTTGTCTATTACTTCAGACTTAATAGTCTTTAGAAAGCTGATTTGAAACTCCAGGTGATGAATGAGTCTCAATTGGTGGTATTTAACTTTAGTGCTCTTGTAGGAATCTCTTTGCTTCATGTTCACGTTCTTATTTATCAGTGTTTGTAGGTCTCTTTTCATGGACTTTCAATTTTGCCAGAAAAGAATCCACCAATCTACATCCTTATACAAAACAAGCTCTATACTACAGAACTTCTTCCTAGCGTGAGAGACTTCAATTATTATAAATCTCATGTGTTATATCTTCATTCCAGAGAAGATAGTTACAATAAATGAAAAGCCCAAAGGCAAGCCTTCCTCTTAAAGTATCCTGAGTTACAATATTAACAGCATTAGGTAAAATAATAGTTAAATAAACTGAATAGCAAACTAACAGATGGCAGATATGCCCCCAGGCTTCAGCTCTGCTAGGAAACTTTTCAACGTAGAAAATCTTTGAATGGCAATATACTTCCTAAAATCTCTTTTGCTTTGTGCCAATATTTCTTATTAAAAACTATATTAAGCAAATATACATGCTCATAAATATTATGCATATGTTACATATGTATAAATAATGCAAGGGTGTGAAAGGTTGACAAATTCTGTTTATGTATATATGTCTTATAATATGTACATTATTTGGAAATATACTTGGCATATGTGACAATACATGCCAAGATGTCTAGTAAAGGCCATACCTTTATGTTTATGGGTGGGTTTATTGAAGGGAAGAAATGTACAAAATTTCCAATTGGTAAGAGGCAATTAGAAAGTTCTTTTTTTTCTGTCATATAACTGAACACAGGTTTAGTATTAGGTAAACAAGATAAAATGGATGTGACAGGGCTCAGAAATTTATGTTAATACTGCTCTCTTTGAGAAAGCCTCCCTGAGTTAAGCTTGGCCTCAACTACTGCCTGACACATGAAATTACCAAGAGATTCTCCTAAGATTCTGATGATACATGAAACTACTAAGGTCATAGATGTAGGATTGACAGTAGGGTTCAGTATTAGTTATGGCATAACAGCAGGCAGAAAGCTATTGTGTAACAGTGAGTATAATGTAGTAGTGAATAATAATCTTCGGCAAATGATAGACCTGAACTTGTATTCTCGTATTCCATTTAATAGCTGTATCAATTAAGTTTGTTATCATGTATAGACTTCTATTGGTACTAAATCATTTTAATCTCTATAAGATTGCAATAATAATATCAATCTCAAAGTAATGTTTCAAGTTTTAAATGAGATAATTCTATTTGATTCTATGAGATTATTCTATTAATATCTAAACAACATTGATTGATGTTTAAGTATTAATTCAACCTTATATTTCTGAGATAAACTCCAATTGGTTACTAGTTATTATGTTTTTCATGCATTAATAGGTTCAATTTTTACTCTTAATACTTTAAGATTTTTTACATCTGCATTCCTAAGATACATTGGCCTATCAATTTTCTTTCTTATAATGTCTTCGTAGGGTTTTGATATTGAAGTTGTGTGTCTTCATGAAACAAGTTTGGAAGTGTTACATCATTCAATGTTCTCTGCAAGGATTTAGTTCTTATTTAAATATTTGAATAAATTCACCATTAACGTCATCTGAGCCTGGAGTTACTTTTATGGAAAGGATTTAATTACAGATTCTATTTCTCTAACAGATATAGGCTTATTTAGATTTTTTCTATCTTTTTCTGTCAGTTTTGGTGATTGGATATTTCAAGGAATTTCCAATTCATCTATCTTGTCAAATTTATTGTTCACTTTTAGTTAATTTGTAAAAATTATGCTCTCAAAAATAGAAATGAAAAAAGGGGAATAAAAACTACTCTGATTATTGAGAGTCACAGACACACAGTCATTACTCTTATAAGAATTCTCTTTATAAAACATAAAGAAGCAACTCAAACACTTTAACTCATAATTAAAAGAAAATACCAATATATGGGGGAAAAATTAAACAATTTCTTACAAGGTAGCAGCAAATGCAAGCAGCTTTTACAAAATATCTTTTCCTGAAAAGGACTATTCCTTTCACTCAGTTTCTTGGATGTATACTCATATGAATCTAAAAATGAATATCTTTTCTTCTTTCCTCATGACTTCATATCCACACAATCCTGTCTTTTGGTAAGAAATAATTACAACTTGAATTCTTCAACATGGAGAAATGAATTCTTTATCTTATTTGTTTTGTTAGAAGGGAAAATAACTCAGTGGTGATTTGTACAGTGTCAATTTGGTTAAGATGGAATTACACTTCCCAGAATCTTCTTCTTCTTTGTTGGTGGATTGGAGTTGTCCAAAAGGGGAATTTGTGTAAGATTTGGAAGGTAGAAAGAAGTAAAGCAGTATTCATTGTTCTCGGAGGGTCGTCGTGTTAAATGTGGTGGAAGACAGACACAGAGATAAAGGTCGTTTCCTGCTTGTCCATGCTCTATGCCCCAAATAGCAGAATACACATTCTTTTCAAGTGCATATGGGTCATAAAACATGGGAGGATAAATTTAATAGCATAGGAATCATAGAGAATATGCTCTCTAACTAAAAATAACTAAATTACTAATTAATAATACTAAAATGCCAAATACTTCCAAGATATATGTGAATTAAAAATCTGAATAATCATGTCAAAGAACTCATGCAGAAAGTGAACACATTCCAGTCTATCAAAATTTGAGGGAAACAGAAAAGCATTTTTTAGAGAGAAATTAGCAGATTTAAATACCTATAATAGTATTTAAAATCAGTTATCTGAAGTTTCACCTTAAAATCTAGAAAAAAAGAGGATTGAATAAAAACCAAAATAAGAAAAATAAGCAATAACACTAAACTTAACTTTATTTATATTTAACAGCAATAAACAATACAAAATTGAAAGTGTAAGAAAACAAAAATGATTTATCATAGGTTTCAACATTGATAAAACACTTAGGTATCTATTTAGTAAGATATTGCAAGACCTTTACACTATACTACAGAACATTACTAAGAGAGTTCAAAGAAGGTCTAAATAAATAAATTTAATATGCTCAAGGATTGGAATACTGGAGAGTGTTAAAATATCATTTTTCTAAAATTGATCTACAGATTCAATAGGATCCTCATAAAAATCCAGGAAAGACCTTTATAACTCTAAAAAATTAAGCTAAAATATCTATGGACTTGGAAAGGACAAAGAATATATAAAGCAATCTTTAAAAAGAAGGAACAAATATAGAGGGCTTACACTAACTAATTTAAAGACTTACAAGGCTACAGTGATCATGATAATATAGTGATAATATAAGGATAGAAATAAAAATAAATGAAACAGAAAAGTGAGTCCAGGAAAAGACTCATACATATATGGTCAACTGATTTTCAACAAAGGAATGAAAATATGTAATAAGAGGAATAGATTTTCCATGGGGTGCTGGAACAATTGTGTGTCCCTGGGGACAAATGAATCACTGCCCTTACTTCACTGCATACAAAAAAATTACCTGAACATGGAGCACACAGTTAAACTAGAAGATAAAATTACAGATCCTCTAGATGAAAATTTAAAGGTTGTCTTAATGACTTTGAGCTAGGCAATGTTTCTTAGCTAGGAAACAAAAAGTTTAAACTACAAAATAAAAATTTGGTGAGATGTACATGACTAGAATTAAAAACTTCTCCTCTTTGAAAGACACTATTAATAATATCCAACATGAAAAGACAAATTAGAAAAGGAGAGAGAAAAGACTTACCATAAATCTATCTTAATAATGACCTTTATTTGTAATATATAATGAATATTTTCAATTCAATAATAATACTACATATAACCCAAATAAAAATGACAAAATGTTTGAACAGACATTTCACCAAGGAGGATGTGTAAGAGAAAAGAAAACAAAAAATGCTTAGTATTGTTAGTCATCTGGGAAACGCAAAGCAAAATCACAATGAGATATCACTATAAACACAGTAGCATGTTTGAAATTAAAAAGACTGACCATATCAAGTGTTGGTAAGAACGTGCACCACCTGGACTTCCTTATACTGCTGCTGGGAATGTAAATGGTAAAATCACTTTGCAAAACACTTTGCCAGTTTCATGGAAACTTAAACATATACCTATTATATGACTCAACAATTCCACTGCTAGACATTTACCTAAGAAAACTAAAAATATGTGCCTATAAAAAGACTTGCTCATGAAGGGCTACAGTTAGTTATTCATAATAGCCCCAATCAGGAAACAAATGAATATCTGATAATACAGGTGAGGGAGCAAACAAATTGTAGTAAATCCATACTATGGCATACTAGAAGCAATTTAAAAAGAATGAACTACTAATACTCAAAATTACATGAATGAATCTTACAAATATTATGCTGGGTGAAAGAAACCAGACAGAAAGGAACATACTATATTACCCCATGTATACTAATATTTAGGGTCACTAATTTAATATGTAATATTACAAAGCAGATCGGGAGGTATTTGGGACTTGAAATGTGGTTGACGATTGACTGAAAGGAGCACAAGGAAATTTTGAGGGGTAATAAAAATTTTTATAACATAATTATATACTTGGTGCACAGGTGTATATATCTGTCAAAACTTCTTAAATAGTATCTTTACAATATGTGCATTTTAATGTATGTGAATTATACATTATAAAGTTGAGATAAAACTCAGCAACATAAATCAATATGTTATCAATAAAGTGAAGATTAAGCATATGATCACCCCAACAGATGCAAATTAATAATATTATAACACTCAAAATGCTTAAGAAAAAAACTAACTGATCTTGGAACAGAAAAGAATTATCTTTCAGTTGATTTAGGGTATGTATTCAAGAGACATCACCACTTGAACTCTCCCAAACTCATTTCATGAGGCCAGCATTACTAAGATACTAAAGCCAGACAAGAACACTACAAGGAAAGAAAACTACAGGCCAATACCTCTGATAAATGTAAATTCAAACAGTCCCAACAAAATATTAACAGACTGAATTCAACAACACATTAAAAGGATGATGCACTATGATCAAGTGGATTCATCTCTGGCACGCAAGGATGTTTCAGTGTATGTAAATCAATAAGTTTGATACACCACATTAATTGAATGACAGACGACAATCATGCGATCATCTCAATAGATGCAGAAAAAGCATCGACAAAATTCAACATCTTTTTGTGATAAAAACTCCTAACAAGGTGGGTATAGAAGGAATGTACATGAACATAATACAGGTCATATATGACAAACCCATATATAGCCTCACATTATTCAACAGTGAAAGGCCGAAAGCTTTCATTCTAAGATCAGGAACAAGACTTGGATGCCCACTTTCACCCCTCTTATTCAACATAATGCAGAAAGTCCTATCCAGAGCAATTAAGCAAGAAAAGGAAATAAAAGACATCAAAATTGGAAAAGAAAATTATCTCTGTTTGCTGATAACAAGACCTTGTAGCTTGAAAATCCTCTGGACTCCACCAAAAAACAGTTAGATATCATAAACAAATTCAGAAAAGTTTCAGGATACAACATCAGCATACAAAAACCAGTTGTGTTTCTATATACTAACAATTAACTATCTGAAAGAGAAATAAAGAAAACATTCAAATTTACAATAGTGTCAGAAACGGTAAAAACTTAGGAATAAATTTAACCAAGGAAGAGAAGATATTTACACCAAAATTATTAGACATTGATAAAAGAATTTGAAGAAAACACAAATAAATGGAGAGATATTCCATGCTCATGGATCAGAAGAGTGAATTTTGTTAAAATATCCGTACCACCCAAGTTCTTCTGTAGATTCAATGCAATCTCTATCAAAATTCCAATGGGATTTTTCACAGAAATAGAATAAAATAATGCTAAAATTTGTGTGGAACCACAAATGACCCCAAATAGCCAAAGCAATTATTAGAAAGAACAAAGCTGAAGGCATCACACTTCCTGATTTCAAACTATATTACAAAGCTATAGTAATAAAAACAGTATGTCATTGGCATAAAAACAGACACATAGACCAATGGAACAGAATCAAGAGCCCATGAATAAACCCATGTATATATGGTCAACTAATATTTGACAAGGGAGTCAAAAATACTCGATGAGGAAAGGATAGTCTTTTCAATAAGTGGTTCCAGGAAAACTGGATATCCACATGCAAAAGAATGAAAATAGACCCCTATCTTACACCACTCACAAAAATTAACTCAAAATGGATTATAGGTTTGAATGTAAGATCTGAAACCATAAAACTCCTAGAAGAAAACATAGGGGAAAAAGCTCCTTGATATGGGTCTTGGCAATGATTTTTTTGAATATGACACCAAAGGTACCAGAGCAAAAACAAAAATCAAGTGGGACTACATCAAATTAAAAATTTCTGTGCAGCAATCAACAAAATGAAAAGGCAAGTATCAGACTGGGAAAAGATATTTTCAAACCATATATCTGATAAGGGGTTAATATCCAAAATATACAAGCATCTCATACTATTCTAGCAAAAAATCTAACCATTTTATTAATAATATGCAGAGGACTTGAATAGATATTTTTCAAAGAAGACATACAAATAGCCAACAAGTACCTGGAAAGTGCTCAGTATCATTAATCAATGGGGAAATGCAAATGAAATCTACAATGAGGTATCACCTAAAACCTGTTAGAATGACTATTTTTCAAAAAAAAACAACAATAGATTGCAAGTTCTGGTGAGAATGGGGGCAAAAGGGAACCCTGGTGCACTGTTAGTGGGAATGTAAACTGGTACAGTCACTATGGAAAACAATGTGGAGATTCTTCAAAAAATTAAAAACACAACTACCACATGATCTGGAAGTTTTACTTCTGGGTATAGATCCAAAGGAGATGAAATTACTACCTCAAAGAGAAATCTACACTCCATGTTCATTGCAGCACTGTTCACAATAGGCCAGGATATGGAAACAACTGAAGTGTCTGCTGATGGATGAATGGATAAAGAAAATGTGGCATCTACGTACAATGGAATGTTATTCAGCCATGAGGAAGAAGGAAATCCTCTCATTTGTAAAAACATTAATGGATCTTGAGGGCAGTACGCTAAATGAGTTTAAGTCAGACAGAGAAAAACAAATACTGTATGATATCACTTACACATGGAATCTAAAAACATCGGACTCATATACACAGAGATTAGAATGGTAGTCGTCAGGAGTCAAGAGGTGGAGAAAATTGGGACATGTCAGTCAAAGGGTAAAAACCTGCAATTATAAATATGAATGAGTTCTGGGGATCTAATGTACAGCACGGTGACAATAGTTAATACTGTATTGTATACTTGAAAGTTACTGTAAGAATAGAACTTTAATGTTCTCACCATAATAATACAACAAAGCAAACACCTTCTCCATATTATCTGCCCTTGATGTCCAGCTTAAGAAGTTTATATAAGCACTGACTGAGCTCCTTGTTCTTGAGTGCGTGTACCATGCGGTTGAGGACAGGAAGAATGACATTGGGTACAACATTGAATAGAACATGTCGAGAGGAACTGCAATTGCTCTACTGTGTGTGATAGAAATGACCATGGTGACTGTGTAGAAGAAAAGGATTAGGATGAGGTGGGAATTGCAGGTACTTAGGGCCTGGGATGCAGCTTCTGCTGAGGCCAGCTTAAGCACAGAGTAAAGTATCAAAATATATGACAAAATAATCAAACCTAGGTCATTTCCCATGAGTGTCCAGGCCAGAAGAAACAGATAGATACTCTTGACTGTCTTGTCATCATCACAGGATAGGCTAGTGACTCCAACATTAGAGCAAAGACAGAGCCCAATTTCGTTCTGGGAGCAGTATTGTCTCTGAGTAGCAAATACAGGCACTCGGGTGGTAGTTAGGCTGTTTCTGAGTGCTATGAACACAGTTGCTTTGACCACAAATGATTCAGTAACTATTGATAGATAATGTATGGGTCAGCACATGGTTATATATCCATCTATAGCCATGCAGACAAAAATGTCTGATTTCATGCCCACAAAACAATGTATGATATACATAAGAGCAAAGCACTCAGGGAGACTGATGGCTTCAGCATTAAGCCATAAGATAGCTAAAATCATGGGCATGATGGTAGTAGCTAGGCCCATGTCCGCCATAGCCAAAATGCCTAGGAAATGGTACATGAGCTGGTGCAAGGTTGCTTCTTGATTTATGATGATCAGGACAAGGATGTTGGCACTGAGAGCTAAGAAGCAGAGCAGAGTCAGGGGCAGGGAGAACCAGTGCTGCCAACTGTGAATACCTGGGAATCCCATCAGAATGAACTCAGAGACCTGGAACTTAGAACTGTTGGAATCTGTAAGATCTTGGAACATCCTCCACTAAGAGGAAAAGTATTCAAGACTCCTAATCTTACTAATCTCTCCGACAGTATTGAAAAAGAGTTTCCCAGTTTCATGATATTGAAGGGAGGGATTCATCATTATTATGGTTATCCCATCATTAACATTATTGGACATTCCTAATGGAACGGGAACTGTGGTGTCACACTCTATGCTTTCATTCAGTTAGTCATCACAAAAACTACATAAGGTAGGTCACATTATTTCTACCTCTCATAATTGAGGAATAATGTGAGCAAGCGAATGGTCAATATTACTATTCTATCATACTTCCTTTGACTTAACAAGTGGTTTACCACACACATTGAAGAGAACCTTTAAAAAATAACCTGGATTAACAATGAAGTTCACTTGAATACACGTGATTTTAAAACGTAAACTTCAAGATTTTTATGATACAACTCAGGTACTCTTGTAAAAAAATTAGAATGTAGAAATACAGAAAAAGGAAAAATAAGCGATTAGCAATACTGACAAGATATTCAATAGTAAATCAATCTATAACATGATAAAAAACAAACGAACAAATGGAGAGCCACTGATGAAACAGAAAGAAAATGGGGGAACTCCAAAGATGAAAGGTAACCATGATGGAATTATGGAAGAATGGAAGCTCAAAAGGTGTAAAGAAAGCATTGCTACAAAAAAATGTGGATTCAGACTGAGAAATGTCTGATACTAAGAGAAGGAGGGGGCCATGAGAAAATCAAACTGGTGGTTAGTCAGTGAATTAGGAGTAGCCAGGCAGGTCTATTGCTTTCAACATACATTCTTTGATCAAGAAGTGAGCCAGAAGTCAAGCAATAGTGGTGGGTGTTCTAGAATATTAGAGATTAGGTCAGAAAACAGGACAGAGACTCACATGGCAAACAAACAACCAAGCCCCATGAGGCATGGGGAACAAGCTCCACCACAAATCTAACTATCAGCACAACCCACATCTCCTCTACAAGTTGCATCAACAAATATGGTTCCGAAATTGCCTATTAGAAAAAAAAACAGCCAACCAGAGACCAAGATGGCTAGCTCCAAACTTTAGACGGCCCTTTCTCCTGACTATATGCCTCTGGCTTCCCTTTTCTTGGGGCATTTTCTTGAGCCGTGACTTTGATATGCCAATCAATGAAACTTCTCTTATTTTAATCTTCTCACTTTGGTCTCTAGGATTTAGTGCTCATGTTATGCAGCATTTTAAGACAAAGATGTCATCACTCATCCTCTCAAACCCTGGTTTCCATTACTCCATTTGGCAAAACATAAAAAAGAGAGAAAAATCACAGCAAAGAAGAAAGAATATAGCTGTAACTCTTTTCCAAGAAGGAGACATTTTTCTCCAAGTGGGTTGATCTCCTATCCATTTTTCATTTGCCTTTTAAAGCCAAATTTCTAGTGCTGCACTGATCAATATAGTAGCCACTAGCCGCATGTGGCTACTAAGCACTCAAAGTGTGAGTATTCCCAATGAAATATGCTGCAAATGTAAAATACATATTGAATTTTAAAGACCAGGCACACAGAAAAAATAATGTAAAATATCTTATTATTAAATTCTCTTATATTTATTATGTGTTGAAATGATAATATTTTAGATATATTGGACCAAATCATTAGTAAAATTAATTTAACTTTTTTCTTTTTATTTTTTTAATTTGGCTACTAAAATGTTTAAAATTAAATATATAGCTCACATTGAACAGCCTGTTCTAGAAGAAATCCTCATTACTATCAAATATTTTAGTGAAATAAAGCCATTGTTAGTCTGTTCACCTTGTTTATCAAATGAATCTGTCACATTGTTTTGGTATGGACCACAAACATGTAAACGCTGCATATAAACAAAACAACACAAATCTTTGAAATGTAGTTTTTAAATATAAAGATCTTACCAGTCTATTTTGGAAAGGTTTATGTAAAATTTTCTCAATCCTGGGGTGATATTGCTCTAAATCCCACAATGTAGCCCTTTTCTTTCATTGAATGTTCTTTTATAACAGATTATTGGAGAGATCTGGCTTTGTTATACAAACAATGTGCCCCTGGTACAGATTAATCCTCAAAGTTTTAGGGGGTTAACCTCTATTTATCATCCCTTCATGAGTAGATGTTAATATATAATATTGTTTAAACTGGTAGACCTTTATTATTCCTAGGGGATAGTAGCTTAAATTTACCTTAGAAGCATATTGTGTCTTTATATTTGTAAGACCCTCTTGTTGGTATCCAGTAATGCACATTTTAAACCAAGTCATACTTCTTATGCTGAAATGTTTGAGAGAATGAGACTTTTGAGATTTTTTCTTCAAGTAACAAAGAAAAAGGTTATCTGTGGTGTGAACCTAGCTGGATCTTGAGAGATTGTTTTTTACTTTTGAGAAATGTATTATTCCCAATTAAAGTGTTGATTACATGCTTTTAGTTATTGCTTTTTATTATGTGAATGCATGTTCATTTTTCAAATAGTAGCTCATGGTGTTATTCTGGAGCAGAGAAATGAAATGCAAATTTACTGTTCTTCACTGCAAGATAAAGAAGAAAAAGAAATGGGCGGAGCTTTGCAGAATGAAAGTTTAAGCAGGCCAATGACATATCCCAGGTGCTTTCAGTTAAGACTGAAAGACCCGGATTTTGGAGACAGTACTGGTATTGGACTATTTAGAAATTTTCCTTCCATGGTCAAAACAAAGTAACACACTTATAAGTTTTCATTGAGGCATAAAGGCTTATATCTAGAAAGGATCTTCTAACACAAATTGTTCACTATTCTCAGGTAGTAGATGACTAACGTGAAACGCAGTGAGACCACCCCATTTGTTCCCAGGGACTCTACTTTTTTTGTGGTTGTTCAAGGCTTACAACTGAGACCTTCTAACTCTCTATCTTGTGCTTCCTCATGTTGCCAAGTATCACACAGGTACCTTATTCCATTGGTACCCTTTCCAGTTGAGAAAAATATATTTCTGGAACTCTAATTTATATTCATCCTAACCAAAATTTGAGCTCCTGGGGCTGGCCTGGTGGCACAGCGGTTAAGTGTGCACGTTCCACTTCAGCAGCCTGGGGTTCACCATTTCTGGTCCCGGGTGTGGACATGGCACCACTTGGCAAGCCATGCTGTGGTAGGCATCCCACATATAAAATAGAGGAAGATGTGCATGGATGTTAGCTCAGGGCCAGTCTTCCTGAGGAAAAGAGGAGGATTGGCAGCAGATGTTAGCTCAGGGCTAATCTTCCTCAAAAAAAAAAAAAAAAAAAGAGCTCCTGAAAGCAACAACAATTTTCTATTTACTTTTGTAATTTAATAGGCAGCAGAATTTCCAGGATACAAAGTGTGCTTGTAAACTGTTCAATTAATAAGAAAACAATGTTCAGATATTCTATTTTTTTTACAAAATCTTTTTTTTTTGTTTTTTTGTGGAAGATCAGCCCTAAGCTAACATCTGTCATCCATTCTCCAATTTTTGCTGAGGAAGATTGTCCCTGAACTAACATATATGCCCATCCTCCTCCATTTTACATGTGGGACACCTGTCACAGCATGGCTTGATAAGAGTTGTGTAGGTTCACTCCTGGGATTCGGGTCAGTGAACCTTGGGCCTGCTGAAGCAGAGTGCGTGAACTTGACTGCTACACCACCAAGCTGGCCCCCAGATAGTCTTTTATATTTCAGTATTACTGTTGGAACATATATTATAACCCTTTAACTCATTGGCAGAGCTATGTTTGCATATCATGAACTGTGACATTCTGAATCCAAAAGATGTGCCCAAAGCACAGACCCACTGGGAAGGAGAATTTAGGAGTCTCTTAAATCTAATGAAACTCATTGATAATTTTTACTCACATGAGCAATCTAGGCAAGAACCCTATCATTTTGCAATGAATGTTACAAAACATCACCTTGTCTGCTAGAGAAGGAGAGAAAGAGAGAGAGATAGAGGCAAAAACTGAGAGACAAAGAAAGATGATGATGTAGTTGAAGGCTGAGAGAAAGGGGCCAAATCCCAGAGCAACAGCAACCTTCTATCATTCAGGACTGAAATTTCACTCTTATGATTTCCTCTCCAATATTTTCCCTTCTGTGGGAATAAGAAACATTACACATTATATGACACTACCTACAAAATATCCCCAATTGTAAATTCAAGAATATAAAAGTCATGACATATTAACAGTTGTATAATTAGGAACATAAATTTCTCAATTTAGAATCTGCTCCAAGGAATCTCAGTATTTTAGACAAAACAGGATTATATGTGAGGGGGAAAAAGGAGAAATTGTCAAGGAGATTCTTGAAAGAGGAGTGAGATAAAGGGGAACAAAATGAAACTGAAATTTTATTAAAGAAGATACAAAATCTAGTTTACCCAGTATGAGATTATAAAGCATAGGTATGAATTTCAGCCCGCTCACCCATTATTGATCCAAAGTCATCTTATTTTAGGAATTCAGAGATCCGTTTGTCCCTATTACCACCCTTTCTTCAGTAGCCTCTGGATTCCTTGCTTGATCTCCTGGGTTCGCACTCCATAAACAATGGGGTTAATGGCTGCAGGGATGACATGGTGGAGGACATTGAGCAAGACTGGCACATAAGGGGAGACCTTCTTCTTTGCCACATGAGTGATGATGAAGACCAGAAGGATGGTACTGAAGAAGAGGATAAGGATGAAGTGGGAGCCACATGTGCTTAGGGCCTTGGCCACAGCACCCTCTGCCTTGAGTCTCAGCACAGCTCGCAGTATGAGGGTGTAGGAGAGGAAGATGAGAATGAGGTCAGATCCTAGCAGAGTCCAGCCTGCAGCAAATTGGTAAAGACGATTGATGGTGATGTCATCACAGGAGAGCCTGGAGACAGACATACTGGCACAGATGCAGTTCTCAATGACATTTCTCCCACAATAAGAGAGTTGTGCTGAGAGAATGGGGATGGGATCTGTAAAAAGGACATTCCTGGCCAAAATAAAAATGGCAGCCTTAGCAATGAATTGATCAGTGATGATGGATGAGTACCTCAGTGGATGGCAGATGGCTATATAGCGGTCATAGGCCATGACCATGAATGTACAAGACTCCATGGCAAGGAAGCAATTCATGATGTACATCTGAAGGAAGCAGGCATAGAAGCTGATGGACTTGAAGTCAAACCAGAAGATGGTCAGGACCTTGGGGATGACGGTGAGGCAGAGCACCATGTCTAATAGGGAAAGAAGGCTGAGCAGGTAGTACATGGGCTCATGCAGGGAGGCCTCCAGCTGGATGGTGATGATGAGAATGCCATTGGCCCCCATGGCCAGGAGGAAGAGGAGGCTGAGGGGCAGAGACAGCCAGAGCTGCCAGTTGGGGGACCTGACAAAACAGTTCAAGAGGAAATCTGAAACCTCAATGGAGATAGTGGCATTTTGGTGTGCCGTCATATTTTTTCCATGTATTTTGACAGCTTTCTTTTAGTGACCTGTGAAATTAGGATAAAAATTAGCTACTGACTCAAGATATATGAAGGTAGAGCAATTGCTTTACTTATGTGAAACTTGTGGATCCTAGCAGGTTATCCAGAGCCAAGTGAAGTTATCTGTTTATCCTTTGTGTAACGCTATTGGAATATTCCTATCATTTTACACAGTATAGAAGACTGAGGTAATATGATTTATTTATACATGTTTGATTTGTTCCAGATTTATTTTTAATAGAATTGTTATGTTTTTACAGCAACTAAAGATAATGAGAAAATTACTTAGAAAACTATTTTGTGACAGATGAGTCTCTAAATTTGTACTTGTAAGTTCCCTCTTCTTTTTATTTTACTGACCCCGTAGACTACCATGTCTACAATTTAGCTATAACAATACATCAAAATAAGTAGCAGAGCCTGGCACAAAGTAGGGACTTAGATAAATGTCCCTAGTCCTCCATGCTACTCCTATTCTGACTTTTCAGTTGTTTTTATTTTGCTTTAGAGAATTTAAAAATTATACACTGAAAAGAAAATTAATTTACATTTGATCTAAAAAGTCATTTTAATTTGGTAGGTATGGATCCTGCTAAATACTTTTTTCTGTCTATTTCTTAGATCTTTATATTTGTAGGATTCCTAACTTCTGGAAGAAACAAGCTTCAAAGGAGAATGAGAAATGCCACATAGCTATGCGAGACCAATATGTGTCATTAAACAAGAAGAAAATTGATTCTTCTGATTGTAGTAGTATAAGGTTGATAAAGCCCATCTTGAAAACGCGTCCATTTTATTTCTATTTCCTTTTTCCATTTTCAGTGTAATGATCCAGGTACACAATCCCCTATTCTGGCCACAAGTTCAATGTTATTATTGTTCTCTTATCGTTTAACCTTTCCCCAAGCATTCTGTTAGGTACAAGGGTTATAAAATTGAATAAAAAACTGTCCTTACCCTCAAGGAGGTAAAATTAAAACCCTCTTGGTGATAATGGATGGTAATAACAAATGGTATGAGCAATGACAGAGTCTTGCACAAACTAGCAGGAAGCATAGAGGAGGCCTGACTAACTCTGACATGAGGAGTAGGCTGGAGAAAAAGAATTGTAAATAAAGTGATGTGGTGCCCTCATTTACATTAAAGATAAGAGACTCTAAGGTTCTCCTCCCTCTGAATTCTGAAAGAGAGTTCAAAGAAGGCTGCTGCTTGGCAAAAGTTTTGTATGTTACATCTTTCTGGTGTCCTTCAAATCATGCAGTCCATTGTACCTAAATCTGTCTGCTCAGACAGAGGTCTCTTTTAAGGTGTTATTTGATGGGTTTAGAAATTCTTTTTCATCAGGAGTTTAAAACTGCCCTGTTCATTACTCATTAGGCTCATTAATATAACATAAAATTATATATTAGTTAATTTTGGAACTCTTACCACTGCTGAGAACTGCACTCAAGTATTCTAGGGCTTTATCCCATTTAATCATTCAACATCCTATGAGGTATGTTTTATTATCACATTATAAACGAGGAGACGGATATCTCAAAATCTTAGCTACCCACATTGTGTTATGTTAATTCTAATTCTGCCTAATACAGTGGGTTGCGTTGGAATAGTTTCTAGGATCCCTCTGGACCTAATAAATAATTCTATGATAATGTACTTGCCCCATCGATTCTATAAAAAAGAAAGCAAACTTCACTCATGATAAAACTAATAGTTTTGAAAGTGGACTCTCATGTAAGAAAAATAGTTTCAGAGAGTGGGCAGAGTGGTAAGGTGAAAGAAGTTTTAATAAAACTGTGAACTCAGAATTGAACAATATTTTCATACTATTAGAAACATACTTTTTTTGGATGGGGGGTAGTGATTCAAATAGTACTTTTGCTTTCAGTTATGATTTTCTATTACCCAACTGCAGTACCGATCAGTCTCAGCTGGCTCCTCTCAGCTTCTCCTCATCAGAGGGACCCTGTTAGTAACTGGGGCTTGCTCTCAGAAGAGAGAGGAGAGAGGAGAGGCATTTCTTCTCAAGCCTGCCCTCTTCACTCTTCCTGATTCTCTGCCTCCTTAGGAATGGGTTCTGTCCAGCTGGTTACTGCCAGGCATGGCCTTCCCATCTCTATGTAGAAGAGATTTAGATGACCTTCCAGTTTTATTTCTCTTGCTAATAATAGAACATTTGTAGTGACTTTGGCAATTTGGGAATGAATTTTAAACATATTTCATTTGTGACACGATATTCTAAAGAAGGTAGGATAAGTTAACTATTTTGACAATTTATCTCTTCGGATGGGCAAATTGAGAATTCGTGGTATTATATGTCTTTTCTACAGTTTAACTAGTAGGATTCCAATGTGGAAGAAAAGGTCAGGTCCAAAGCCAATGAATACAGTCATGCGCCACATAATGATATTTTAGACAACAATAGGCTGCACATACGATGGTAGTCCCATTAGATTAGTACCATATAGTCTAGGTATGCAGTAGGCTCTACCATCTTGGTTTGTGTGAATGTACTCTCTGATGTTCACACACTGACGAAATCATCTAATGACACATTTATCAGAACATTTCCCCTTTGTTAAGCGACACATGACTGTATACGAATACGACTGTATCCTGTGACACCACAGGGATGTAGAAATGCATATCTTATTTGGCATTTTGTTTTACATGTTTTTAGGTTTCTCTTGTCTACTCCCACCCCACATTCCCACACAGTCCTAATGACAATTTTATAGCAGTCTGGAATCTTGATTTTCCTCCCACTTGCATCTCTGACTCCTGCATCCACTGCTCAGAGGGTCCAATTGTCTTCTTAGCCTGCTTTTGTATTGTGTCTCTTATTATTGTTCACCTGGGTTTGTCCTCCAAGTGGCAACCCCCTAAGATTCAATAAAGATTTTAAAATAATTTCCATAGCCATATTCTTTATTTTTCGATTTCTTTACAACCCCTTATCTTCCACCACAACTCAGTTTCTCTTGTCTAGTAGTTCAGTGCTTTGCCTTGGTGGAGGGGCCCACAGAGTAAGAGATGCTGGAAGTGTAGGATGTCTTTAAGATAATAACCCATAGGAAAATAACATCCAATCTGAGGTGGTGACTAAAGGACCTTCTCCATGTCCTGGGCACCATGTTCATTTAACTCTGGCTTTCTCTCCCTTTCTCTTTGGACACATTCACTTGTAAGTTTGAGGCATAAGCTAACAGCAACTCCTAAACCAAGAACTTGTCAGACTGCTATTAACTTTGCTTGTCTTCACAGCATGTTTAACCTCAGGTTGCCAAATTCCAAATATCTCCCCTAAAAACCACTTTCATTATCTAGGCTTTGTCATTAATCTTTGCTCATGCATCCTTTCATCTTACTCGCTGCAAAATTTTTACAATTAACCCTTATATGTCACAGACACAAATCTCACCATCTCCAAGAAGCTTTGTCCCTCCAGGGATTTCAAAGTACTCCTGGAGAGAATTAAGTGTTCCCAGGACGGAAGCAAGAAAATCTTGAAATGAAGATTTCAAATAGAAGAACTGGTGATTCAAACATAAGTATACATGGGGAAGTCTAGAGGAAGAAGCCTATTTTTTTGTTTCCTGAAGAGCTTGGGGATAATTATTTCCAGCATGAAGATGCAATTTCTGAGGACAGCATAAAAGTAATATTTTACCTCTTTCCTTCACTCACTGACTCTTCCTTTCTCCTCTTTTCTCTGGAATGTTCCTACATACTCTTCAATCCATAACTCATTCAATAAGCATTGCAGTACCTACTCAGCCCTAGAAGTAAAGCATCTGAGAACACATTTGTCCTTCTTCCCCTCTCATTTTTCAATCCCAGTTTGCAATCAGAGCTTGCAAATGGCATCACTAAGGCTGAGGACCTAGAGCTAAAGCCTGCTGGTTCCAGATAGGGACAGAATGAAGAAACCATGGAAGTTGAAGGTCAATGATTAAAGCAAAGATCCTGCAGTCCAAATATTTTCCCAGTCTACAGGATAGGCTCACAGCATAGCAGTGTGTAAACCCTGTTTTAAGAATTAGATTGGGGGGGCGGCCAGGTGGTGCAGCAGTTAAGTTCACACATTCCACTTCGGCGGTAGCCTGGGGTTCACCAGTTCAGATCCTGGGAGTAGACCTAGACACTGCTTGTCAAGCCATGCTGTGGCAGGCCTCCCACATGTAAGGTGGAGGATGATGGGCAAGGATATTAGTTCAGGGCCAGTCTTCCTTGATGAAAAAGAGGAGTATTGGCAGCAGATGTTAGCTCAGGGCCACTCTTCCTCAAAAAAAAAAAAAAAAGAAGTGGAAGGGTGTTAGGAATCACCTAACTCCATAGAACTCCAACAGACTTGTAAGACATCTCTCTCAAGTATAGTTTTAGATACTACCGAGTTCATCCAGTGACAGAAATCTCATTGATCTTCTGGGCATAATTTTCTGTTTTTGGAAGAAGTAGCTTTTAGAAATTCTTTAGGTTCTCCTGAAATCTGCTGAACTACTTGCTAACCCACTGACTCCCAACTGTGGTCTTTGTCCTCAACTTCTGAAGTTATATAGACTAAATTTAAATCCTACCCTATGATTCTAGCATTTGTGGGTAGATTCTTTGTCCTAAAGCCTCAAAATTTCCTTATTCATAGTTGAAAACCCCAAATTTTCTTAACTAGGCTCCAGATGATACACTTTCCTGCCCCCAGGCTTCCCCTGCCCCACCGTCCATTAATCTCCTGTGGACAAACTCCAGCTTCTCTGCGTCTCCGGCATCACCAAGCAAAGGGCAGAGAAGGCAAGAGGAGGGCAAAAGAGAAAAAAAATTCCAAGAGCACAGGCTCTCATGTGTTTCCTCACCTGAGGCAGGATGCAGTCTCTACTACCCCGTTTTCAGACTACTTCAGCAGTACTGACTCAGGAACAGAAAGAGACACAGATCTGGACTGAAGAGATAGGTCTCTCTCATCTTCTGGCTAGTCTTGATGTAGCTGCCTCTCAGGAACCCTCCCCAGACTCACAGAGGATGTGAAGCATGGGGTCTGGCTCATTGATATAGGAGCTCTTGTTAGTTCCCGAAGTATCTGGGGCAGTTAGTACTCTAGAGCCTAAGGGACTCTGCCCTCTGGAAACTTCACTATACCTACTCCCTTGGGCCCAAAAGGCTGTCCTGGGACAGACATGCAGGCAGATGGAGAATAAAATGATTTTCATTCTCTCTAGAAGAAAGGACCTCTGGTTATCCAGTCCTACATTGATTGTGTGTTCTCTAAGCAGTTAGTCAGTCTCTGGGTACAGGGGCCTGACACACATCCATTCTTGTTCATACTCATTTGCAAATGTACACTCAGCACCTTCCGTGGATCCAGTAAGCTCACTCAGGAGTTCTCCTGGGCTTCCTGACCATGCCTTTTAGATAGGTATAGCCAAAACCACGCTATCAAATGGATGGGTGTTAACTTATCATGACTTTTATCATGGCGTTATAATGATAAAAATGCCCGAGAAAAGTGAATAAAATATCATTTGAGTGCAACATATTTTTCAGAGAAAAAACTCCCACAGTAGTTTTTGCTGTAGTGAAAGATTTTTAAATGTGATTTATATACAACTGGTTATTAGGAAACATGATTTGTTCCTTTAATTTTGCCTCGTGAATTATTCACAGTCTTCAAGTTATGGGGACAAGCATCATCAGTTTCTCTAAGGCCCTTCTTTTGCTTTATTTTATTTCTCTTTCTTCTACATATTTCAACATTGCTCCTGCTTCTCTTCCCTTCAGAAAAGTGAAAACTCGAGTGTACTTTAAAAATGTCTTTCAAATTAATCTCCAGTATATTTGTTTAGCTATATGTTTGTTCATGGCAGAATCGTTTGGATATTGAATTTATATAAATGTCACTGGGTTATAAATCTGATATTATTCTTTATTTTCAATCAACACTAAATCTTAAAAATCTATACATCCTCCTATGTGTATACTGATTTCATTATTTTCGACTGCTGTCAAGTACATTATCTGTACCTTATCCTTTTTACATAAGTAGCCAACACCCATGTGACCTATAATTAATTGTTACCAAAAATAATGTTTCTGTCAAAATCCTTGTACACCTCTCTTTATGGACCTAAAGAAGGTATATCTTCAAGAATGCTTTTTTTCAGTTATGGCATATAAACATATTTAATGTCACAAGGAATTACCAAATTTCTCTCTAAAATATTTACAAAATCCCATTAGAAATTCCTGAAGTTTCTTTGCTTTTCACATTCTTTATATCATTTGATGCTATCTTTTAAAAAAAAACTCTAAAGATGCAAAATAGTATCATTATTTTAATTTGACTTTCTTCTGGTAACTGAGTATTCTTCTTATACCGTTTAGACATTTGTGCTTTTCATGCTGTGAATTACGTTTACATCCTTAGCCTTCTTTTTCTATTAATTTCTGTTTTTCTTGCATATTTACAAAATTTCCTTGCATATTTTAAATACTATAGCTCCTTGTGACTAGGTATTGCTAGTATCTCCTCTAATCTGTCATACATCTGTCAATTTTAGTGTTTGCTAAAATAAAGCAATAGGAATATTTCAGATTGATCAAGTCAAACTGTCTGTTTTTCTATCAATAGATTTTCTTTGGAGATTTTATTTAGGGAACATTCCATGAAATCACAAAAATGTTTTGTTTATTTGTTTTAATTTTTTATAATCTTACTATTGTGTGTTTTATACTGATGTATTTATATCTATTTGTGGTTCAATGCCAAGGGTAGGGAGTGATATTAAGTTATTATGCATTGCTATAGTACACCAGCTGCAAAAATACGAAGTACTGTCATGCTCTTTTTATAAATATCTCCTACTTTGAGGCCCCAGGCACTCTCGACACTAGCCTGGCCACACTCAAGTTATCTCCTAGACCTCCCATGATCCATCAAGTAGTAGCATAATGTCAGCAGAGTTGGGCCCACTGTGGCCCAGCTCCAGTGCATAGCCTGAACACTTCCTGTCTTCTTGATGGAAGTGCTGAGTTACTAAGTATTACTAAGTATTTTTGAATACCACTTCTGTTTATAGTGTTAAATACATACTTAATTTTTCTCCGTATAGAGATAATTGATCATTTTTCCACTGATTTGAGATGTCAGCTTTATTATGTACCAAGTCTCATACATATATGATTCTGTTTCTGTTCCATTATTGGTGTATTTGACTTTATTTAAAGTGATGCCACAATGTTTTTATTGCTATTGCTTTGTAATCTATGCTAATATATGGTAGAGTGAGTTCCCATTTGAATTCTGTCCAAAGATTTTTAGTTTTTTTGTAGGTTTTTACTTTCTACACATATTTTATTATCAGCACCACTTCTGCCACATTATTTTGGTTATGACTGAGTTACAAAAACCAGCCTAGATTCACGAAGAGGGAAACTGGACTAACTTTATGGGAGAAGTTGAAAGAATTCATGGCCATCTTTAAAACCTCAATACATAATGCTAATTTTTCTTCTTCATGATTTTCTGGTTCATTACTAAAATTGCTACTCTGGTTTACTTTTGTTTATATTTCCATCCTTTGAGTTTCAACTTCAATTCCCCAAAATACACCAGCAAATTTCGGAATCTCAGAGCCTGTTTAGGATTTCCCCTGAGGAGATCTGCATGCAGCCTTTAGACTCTTTTCTTCTGATATCACTAGTATATCCAGGTGCTTCTATCTTTTAACATGTAATTTGTATCTCTATAAGACCTTTCAGTCTGCAGTCTTACGTTGTTAAAATTTATCATCAGTTCTCAATTTCTATTTTTTCAAGTATGTTTTCCTTCCATTAATTTTTTTCCTTACGTGACTCTTATTAGACCAAATTTGCATTTTAATATCTTTGCACATTGTCTCTTAATTTTCTCCTCTTTCTTTCCTTATCTTCTGACCACTATCTAACATGACTGGGAAATTTCCTTGGCCTGATCCAGCTTACTAATATGCTATGCAGTTCCATTTGTTCAGCTATTCAGCTCATCCACTGGATGCCTTATATCAACTATTTTATTTTTTAAAACAATTAGTTCTTTATTATAACTTTATGTTCCAACTTCTTATTTCCAATATCTTCCATTAAGTCTCTGAGGACATTAATGCTTTTATTAATTTAACAGATAATTGTTTTTTTTGGGGGGGGGAAGACTGGTCCTGAGCTAACATCTGTGCCCATCTTCCTCTACTTTGTATGTGAGATGCCTACCACAGCATGGCTTGCCAAGCGGTGCCATGTCTGCACCTGGGATCTGAACTGGCAAACCCTGGGCTACTGAAGTGGAATGTGCAGATTTAACTGCCTCGCCACTGGGCTGGCCCCCTAACAGATAATTATTTTGTCCTTACATGCTAAACATTGTTAATTTATCTTTAATGGTTATTCTGTCTAGCCCATTAATTCTAGTTCTTATGATATGTTTTGTTTAGTTCACTGTCTTTATTTCATAGGACTTATGATTTTCTTATTTTTTTCCTGTCCTCATATTTCCTTAGGACAATAAGTACCTTGGATAGCAAACTACAGCCCGAGGCAGAGGAAGAGAGAGATGAAGAGCAAGTTCTAGGCTGCGAATACTTCAGGTGAGTCTTGTGATTGTTACATCTCAGACAAAAAGCCTCATTGCTGTCTGAGTTTTAACATTTCTTGTTTTCTACAACCTAGGTAAACCAGCCCCTCAGGTAATCTCCCATCATCTCTGCCCCAGCACTGCTCTTTTCTAGGAGCTGCTAGTAAATCAAATTACGTAGACCCCAGTTGAGACTACAGAGGGCCTGCTCAGCGCTTACAAATAACACAGCCATGACAAAGGCTCTGCAGCTTCATTCCCACTCAAGAGCTTCAAAGATGGAACCAGTATTCTTAAAGGAAAGCGTGGGGAAAACAATGTCTCAAATAAAGTCTAGCCCCTTCATCTAGTTTCCTGTAATGCTGACCTTCTGCGTTAGTTGTTAGGGAGCAAACCAACTGTGACTCCCAATGGTTCATATAGATTTTGTGCTATATTCTCTGACGTTGTTAGCATACTCAAGGTTTGCGGTGATGGGCAGGCCGCATTTTGTCAGATGCTTTTTCTGTGTCTATTGAGGTGATCAGTCACATGGGCTTTTGTGGTTTGTTGCTTGTTAATATAGTGAATTGCACTAATTGATATTTGAATGTTAAAACAACCTTGTATTTCTGGGGTAAACCAAACTGGGTCTTATCCAGTTTGATGTATTAAGCTTTTAATATACTGTTCAATTTAATTTGCTAAAATTTTGTTTAATATTTTGGATCCATTTCTTTGAAGGATATCTATTCTTGTATTTGTCTAGTTTGAGTATAAGGATAAATGTGGCTCATAGTATGAGTTGGGATGTAATTCTTACTCTTCTCTTTTCTGGAAAAGTCTGTGTAGAATTTGTATTATTTCTTCCTTAAATAGTTAAGAGAATTTATCAGTGAAGTCATCTAAGACTGGAGATTTCCCTGCGCAAAGGTTTTTAACTGTAAAGTGAATTCTTTAATAGATATAGTTCTTTTCAGGTGATCTATTTCTTCTCAAGTGAGCTTTGGTAGTTTTGTATTTCAAGGAACATGTTTATTTCATGTAAGTTGAAAAATTTACTGGCATAGACTTGTTCATGATGTTCCATTACTATCTTTTTAATATCAACAGAATCTCTAGTGATGTCACCTATCTCACTCTTGATATTGATAATTTGTGTCTTCTCTTCCTTTCTTTCTCATTCGCTCTCTCTCTCTCTTTCTCACTCTCTTCCCTTGATTTCTCTGGCTAGAGTATTAGAGTCTTATAAACTTTATTACTCTTCTCAGAGTAAAATATTTTGGTTTTAATGATTGTCTCTGTTTGTCTTTTAATTTAATTGATTTCTGTTCTGAGATTTATTCTATTCTTCTCTTTAATTTGGGTTTAATTTATTCTTCTTTTTTCAGTTTTTTAAAAAAGCAGAGCTTGGTCATTGATTTGAGACCTTGTATTTCTAATATAGATATTTAGTGCTATATATTTCCAAGTATTGCTTTAACATCATTTAAAAATTTTCAGTATGTTGTATTTTAATTTTTTTCTGTTCAGAATACTTTCCAATTTGCATTTTGATATTTGCTTTGTCTTATGGATTGCTTAGAAATGTATTGTTTTGTTTTCAAGTGTTTGGGACTTTTTCTAGAGATCACTTATTATTGATATCTAAATTAATTCCGTTGTGGTCAGGGAACGTACTTTACATAGCCTGAATCCTCTTAAATACATTGGAATTCATCTTATGGCTTAGAATTGGGTCTATTTTGATAAGCATTCAGTGTGCACTTGAAAGAATGCATATTTTGCTCTTGCTCTTGGCTTTGAAACATATTTTTTCAGATATTAATATAGCCATTCCATTATTCTTTAGATTAGTGTTGATATGGTATACTTTTCCATCCCTTTTCTTTGAACCCATTTGCATTTATATTTGAGGTGTATTTTGTGTAGGCAACATTTAATTGTGTCTTTCTTTTTTTGTCCAATCTGACAAGCTCTGCCTTTTAATTGAATGTTTAGTCCCTTTATACTTAATGTGATTATGGATATGATTGGGTTTAAATCAATCATTTTGGCATATGTTATCTGCTCCTTTTTCCCTTATTTTCTTTCCTTTGGATTGAGTATTTTAAAAATATTCCACTCTATCTTATTTGTTTGCTTATGAATTATAACTATTTTATTTTTGGAGGGTTGCTTTAGAGGTTATTGTACCCATCTCTAACTAATCATGGTACCCTCAAGTGATAATATATCATTTCCATATAATGTAAGAACCTTACAATAATATAGTTCCATTTCACCTTTTCTGGCTTGTGCTATTACTGTCATATATTTTAGTTTTTCATATATTATAAACCACATACTGTGTTGCTATTATTTTTGCTTAAACAGACAATTCTTTTTAAATACATTTACATAATAAAAAATATTTCTTATTTATCCATGGAGTAGCAAATTCTGATGCTCTTCATTCCTTTAAGCAGATCCATATTTACATTTGGTATCGTTTTTCTTTTGTCTAAAGAAAGATTTTAAAAATCGTAGAGTGAGCTTGCTGGTGATGAGTTATTTCAGTGGTTGTATGTTCAAAATGTATTTTATCTGTTTCTGGAGGATATTTTTGTGGGGTATAGAATTCTAGCTTAACAAATTTTTTCTTCAGTTTTCTAAAGATTTTCTTCTACTGTCTTCTTGCTTTCATGGCTTCTGAGAAGAAATCTGCCATCCTTATTAATTTAGTTCCTTTGTATGTAATGTGTGATTTTTTCTAGTTTTCAGATTTTTTTCTTTATCAATATTTTTGAACAATTTGATTAGTATGTGCCTTAGTATAGTTTTCTTTATGTTTCTAATTCCTAGGTTTCATTAAGCTTCTTTGAACTTTGGGTTATAATTTTTATCAAACTTGGGAAATTAGCCATTACTTTTCAAAATATATTTTATGTCTCCTCTTCTGCCAATACATGGTGGCTTGACACTACAAAGAATCTTTATGTGCAGTCGTTGGGTAATAAATAAGTGAATTTCTTTTCTACCTGTTATTCTAAACTTTCATTGATAACCTCACCCATTTTGCAATGGGCCTACATGGGCCCATACCTTTTGTAATGCAATTTGAACATTAAATTGTTTATATAGGCCAGGGCTCTGCACACTCTACAGACGGCCTTGAATGAAGATGACCACACCATCTTATTTACCACAGTCCACATAGAGGTGCTTTCTTCTCTGACTTTCTTGTTTTTGCTTCTCCTCCTCTGACCACTACTTTGTGTTCTCTCCATGCCAATCTCACACCAGAAGGTAAGGATGATGTGGGGGCTGTTGAGGGTTTTTTGTGGGCTTTCTTCTCTTCTTAGTTTATATTCTTTTTGTAGGTCATCCAATCCACTCCCATTGCTTTAATTCCCATGTTTATATTTTATGTGAGTGCCAAACCTGAGAGTCCAAGTGCTCACTATACACTTCCACTTGTATGTCTCATGGGTGTTCAAACTTAAAGTGTCTAAAAATGTACTTCTGAATTTACCCCTGAGCCCCTACCTCCTCCTATGATAATGTTCCACACAATTGCTCAGATCATGGAATCATCCATGAAATATGCTCTCTCCTTCATTCTTGGTATCTAATGTAAAAACCCAGAGGGCAGGAACCATGTATGAATAATATTCCTCATAGCTAGCATACGTTCAGTCATTTATTTAACAAACATTTATGGGTCTTTACCATACGCCAAACACTCTTTGGGCACTGGAGATACAGCCGTGAACATAACAGACAAAAATTCCTATCTCTATGCTGCTCAGGTTTTAGTGAATCTAGACTGACCAAATGAATAAATGAGTAAAATTTATGGTCATTAGATAGTGATAATTGCTATGCAGAACACTGACACAGAGAAGGCTTTAGGAGATCATTTGTGTTTGGGGGGAATATTGTTGGAAACTATTTTAAATACTGTGGTCAGGGAGACAATAGACCCAAGGGAGATAATTATGTGGAGAGAGAGAAACAGCAAGTAAAAACTCTCAGACGTGGGAATGCGGTTCATGTTTTTGAGAAACTGCTAGAGAGGCAGGTTAGATTGAGTGGACTGAAAGGGGAGCTCAGAGAGGTAAATGAATTGGACCTAGAAAAGTAAATTTATCTCTGTTCTTGGCTTCCAGAGTGTCTTATTTGCAAGTTTTATTATAAGACTTATGAGATTGCAGTACAATTGACTTTACATATTCTTGCCTTTTCCACAAGGCCATGTGTTTTTTGAGTCACAGGACCAGGATTTATTTATATTACATTCCCATTTGCTAGTTCTATGCTGGATATAATATAACTTTCAATAAATATTTTTGAATACCTGAAGAAAAATGTTAAAGTATAACGATTATTTTAAATATTTTTTAACAGTTGCTTTTTTTTTTTTAAGGATTTTATTTTTTCCTTTTTCTCCCCAAAGCCCTCCGGTACATAGTTGTATATTCTTTGTTGTGGGTCCTTCTAGTTGTGGCATGTGGGACGCTGCCTCAGCGTGGTTTGATGAGCAGTGTCATGTCCGCGCCCAGGATTCGAACCAATGAAACACTGGGCCGCCTGCAGCGGAGCGCGTGAACTTAACCGCTCAGCCACGGGGCCAACCCCTAACAGTTGCTTTTTAATCCTACATTTACTCTTCCAAAGTCAGCGCACTATCTTTAAGTACTGATATTTCCCATTGGCGACACATCTTTAAGTGTAAAAAAAGAATAATGAATCATGACCAATTTTAGTGTTGCTGGTTGGTTTAATACTAAAAAATAAATTGATATAGTTAGTTATATCAACAAAATAGAGAGCAAAACATGATAATTTCAATAATATCGGAAAAATATTTAACAAAATTTAGTACCCATTAGTAATAATAATACTCTACAAACAAGGAATAAAAAGAAACTTCTTCAAATTGATGGATAGCTAACATCATGTTTAACAATGCTTTCTCTAAGACTTGGAAAAAGGTAAGGATTTCCACTCTCACATTTCTAACATTGTACTGGATTGCCTAGATAGTGCAATAAATCCAGAGACAAAAGCATATAGTTTGGAATGAATGAAGCAAAATAGTCTTTATTTAAAGAGAACACAATAATGTATGTAAAACCCCTACAAAATCAATTTTAAAAACTACACAAGCTAACAAGTAAATATAGTAAGTCTCACAATACAAGATCAACATATAAAAATCAGTTTTATTTCTATATACTAGAAACAAACAATTGGGAAATGAACTTTAGAAACATTTAAAATAGTAGTAAAACATAATATTTAGGAATACATTTTAAAATACATGCAAGATCTGCACCAGAGAAATAAAAATATTGCTGAGATAAATTAAAGAGGATCTAAAGAAATGTAAATATATGTTATGTGCAGGGGATTGAAGACTCAATATTTTCAGGATATTAACTCTTCTCAAATTGATGTGTAGATTTAATGTAATCTTAACTGAAATCCCAGAAGCTTTTTTGTAGAAATTGACAAACTAATTCTAAAATTTATAAGGAAATGCAAAAGACCTAGAAGAGAAAGACAATTTTAAACAGGAACATTGGGAGACTTACACTACCTAATTTCATTACATAATATAATCAAGACAGTGTGTTATTGGTGTAAGGATAGGTAGATTGGTGTAATGAAAGAGAATGGAGAATCCAGAGATAGACCTATGCATTTATAGAAAACTAATTTTTGGCAAATGGCTTAAGGTAATTCAATGGGGGAAATGACAGTTTTCAACAAATGCTGTTGGAAAAACTGTGTTTCCATTTGGAAAAAAAAAATGAACCTCAGCCATGATCTCTTACCACATACAAACATTAAGCTATAGACTTATACCTAAAAGCTAGATCCAAAAAACTTATAGAAATTTTAGGAGAAAATCTTCATCAACTTAAGAAAGGCAAATATTTCTAAAATAGGACGAAAAGCATGTACCAAAAAAGTTTTTAAGGACAGTCCAGTGGCATAGTGGTTAAGTTCACACGCTCTGCTTCAGTGGCCCGGGGTTCATGGGTTCAGATCCCAGGCACAGACCTATACACTACTCATTAAGCCATGCTGTGGCAGCGTCCCACATACAAAATAGAGGAAGATTGGCACAGACGTTAGCTCAGTGACAATCTTTCTCATGCAAAAAGAGGAAGATTGGCAACAGATGTTACCTCAGGGTAAATATTCCTTGCCAAAAAAAAATTTTTTTAAATGATAATTTGTCATATAATGATAAAAAAAGTGATACATTTCATCACCATTTAAAATATCTGCTCTCCAAAAATCAAACATTAGGAAAGTGAGTAGGCAAGCCACAGGTTGTGAGAAAATATTTATGATGTATAAATCTGCAAAGTATGTTTTTCTAGAATATATATAACTCTTTACAACTCAAGTATAAAGATAAATAACGAAGTTACAAAAATAAACAGAAAGCTTGAATACACTTTTTTCAAAAGAAGCTATTTAAGTGGTCGATCAGAAAATAGAAAATTAAAATTATGATGAGATGCCACTGTACAGCCACAAGAATGGCTGAAATTAAAAAAACTGACAACACTGAATGTTAGCATACACGTGGAGGAGGTAAGAACTGGAACTGCTGGTGGGAATTCAAAAGGGAGCAATGACTTTTCAAAACAGTTCAACAGTTGCTTAGAAAGTTAAGCATACACTTTCTATAAAGTCCAGCAATCTCACTTCTAATATTTACCCAAGAGAAATGACAACATACATCCACATAAAGCATAACATGAAGCTTCGTAACAGCTTCATTCATAATATATAAAATCTGGAGGCAACTCAAATGTTTACAAAAGAAGTAAATAGATGAAAAAGTTGTGGTCTGTCCATACAATGGAGTACTATTTTCCAATAAAAAGGAATGAATTACTGGAACACACAGCCACATGGATAAAACTTGAAAACATTATATTAACAAAAGAAGCAAAACACAAAGTGCATTCTACGTGATTCCATTTCTATGCAATTCTAGAATACAGAAAGCTAATGTATAGTTGCAAAAAGTGACCAATGCTTGCCTAAGGCCAGGGTGGAGGAAGAGACCAACTGGAAATGAGAAAGAAGATACTTTTTTCAGTGATGGAAATATTCTTTTTCTTGATTTTGGTGGTTGTTAAAATGGGTGCACCCTTTGTAAAAACTCATTATACCAGATGCATTTCATTGCATATAAACTATAGGTTAATAAAATTGATAGAAAAAATATGAACAAAAGAGAAAGTGGGGATGCCAATTTATGTTTAGTTAAGTTAAAACATTAAAATATTATCATATACTATTACCATTATTTTTCAAAAGGACATTTTAACTCAAAAAAGGGGAAGATCAGAAGTCTCAGAATTAAAAATATCCTTTGCATTCCATTTACTAGTATTTTCAGAATATTTCTGTCATTCTTAACATTCTTTTGTCACCTAGACTTGTGAAAACTTTGTCGTATAGAGCCAGCAATTCAGTCAGGCATGTGTAAAACATTTGGTTAAGTAACTTGAATAAGGATATGCATCAGTTGAGAAGCATGGCAGGGATGAAAACCTTGGTGTGTTTGACTCAGGTGGAAGACATTGCTGGTGTCTTACCTGGAGGTGTTCATCCCTCTCTCATACCAAGAGCTTTCTCTCAAAATTATCTGTGAATCTTTGAAGGAGTACGTTTGCTGGCCTCAGAAGCATTCTTGGCCAGAGCCCAGGGCAGATAGGAAGTGGGGAGGAGTCGTTCCCCCAAGAACAGTTCTCAAACAGTGATTTATGGGAGTTGGACGCCCAAGCTTCCTTGCCCTCAAATGAATAACCTGAAAGAGTTTCTAATCAGTCTCTTAAGATTCCCCAGACTGAGCTCCAGTTGTCCACAGCAATAACTTAATCATTAATGCATCCTGTATTGCCCCTGAAGCTACAGTTCCCCTCATCATGGTCAATACAATTAATCATAACCAACCCTGCATCCCTGGTGGAATGGCACAAACACTTCAGGGACGTAGTGAAGTGGTCCTCAAACACATCCCTATTTAAACTCACTCATATATTTCCTGCATAAGCTATGGCTTATGGCAGATAACGATGGACAAAAAATAGCTATTACCAAGTTGTAAGCCCAATAACAGCTACTGTGCCAGATGTGGCATCTTTACTAAAATAGACAAGTCTCTAGCATTCACTCTGTAAATATTGTTCTGTGTTATGTTCTTTTCAGTTAATCTCTATCAAGAAAATAGACTAAAAGCAGTTTTCATTCAACTGAGGTAGGCAGCAGTGCACACTCAAGGACTCCTTCTAGGCTACATTACATTTTTTTCTCTTTGTCACAATATAGACTGAAAGAACCTAGTGCATTTTGACACTGTATATTATTCAGAGTGGTTAAACAGAAAGTATCAAGTACCCTGGATTCTCTGATAAGACATACACATGACAGGGTAGAATATAAATACCACAAAGATTCAGGAGTTTGCCATATTAAGGACATTTTTACATTACCAATGGTTTGGAGCATGCTCAGACATCATCCCCATGTTAACGGATAAATTGTTGTTCTTTGCACCTGTCACTAAGAAAGAGGATTCTTGGGATTTTGGAGACAGCATATAATACCCTTGAGAATTCTAATTTGATCCACTCACTAGGTGACATTGAAGGCTGACAGCTTTGTTTGGGACCAAGATCAACAGAGAGCTCTGCAGCACGTTTGAGGTGAATTTCAAGCAGCTCTGCTTCTCAGACCATAGGGTTTGGGAGATACAATGGTACTCTGGGTATTAGTAGTAGACAAGGAAACTGGATAATTTTATCTGGCAAATTATGATCCCCAGCATAAACCCATGGATTCTGCAGTAAACAATGAAACAGAGAACTAACCACTATTCAAAACACAGCTCCAATTGTCTGAAGCAAGAGATAAGAAGGTTGCACAGGCATAGCAGCAACCCATCCTAAGAAGAGAATAGTATTTTTGGAGTTGCCTAGAGCAACTACAGAGGGCACAAGTTACATAATCAGTTGTCACAGATCTCATTTTGCCAACTTCATTTTCATGAATGCCTTTGCCTCTCTTCACATCTATGTCCTCAAGGAGCCTCCCTATGACCAGATAAAAGGGAGAAGAAAAAGCTCTTCCTAGTAATGAATTAGTTAACTTACTATTTGAAAGTTAAAAATGCACTGTTGCCACAAAGATGGAGACAGAGCTCTGAGCAGTGCATCTGGCCATGAACTCTGCAAAGAGAGGATTAGCAAGACTTGAAAATCAGAGGCAAAGAGTTCTGGGGAAGAAACATGTGAGTGTCACCATGAGATTTGGCACAAAGCATACAGATCTTAATGGTTCACATTAATGCCCACCTCAGAGCACGTGTCAGGAAAGAAGAGGCAATGAACTACCAGGCAGCTAGAAGTAGTGACCTCTAAAAGTGCTGATTGCATGTGAGTGAAATCTAGATTGGGGGGTAAAGCAGGGAGGTGAAGAACACTGTTTGCAGCCTCTGTACCAACTGCAGAGACAGGAATGTCTATCCCTATTTTAAATCCTTCCTTCCTTATAAATTGTGATAGGCTGCTATCTTGAAGAACTAGTGACAGGACAGAGCTAACACTAACATAGAGAATGAGAAGATCTGACCAGTACAGGGGTAGACTGTAGCAGACATTGTCTGTGCTCTGTCCTGTCCTTTCTGAACTTTCATTACACACCAACACATTTCTGCTGGAAACACCTGGAACTCTGCCCAGGATGGCCCTCTGGCTGTGGAAGTATGCTAGACTCATGGTTGGGGCAGGACCAAAGTGTCAGGAGATTAAAGCCTAGAGAAGCAGTTTTCAAACAATGATGAACAGAAGTTATGGCAATATCTTTCCAGTTCTTTTGATCATCACTTGGATCTGCCTTCTACCACAGTTCTGTCTTGATTTGTTCTAGTGGCCATTGCCTTAATAATGGTGCTAGAAGCAGATTATGTTACATAAGATCCCTGCATATATGCTGGAGAGATATCTGAGATATTATTGAAGTGTCATTGGTCAAAATTCATTTCTATGGCTATTGAGATATGTGGATTACTAGGGAGTACCCCAGAAACACCAGAGGCCAGACTTAAGAGAATAATATTAATTTTAGACATTACTTGTTGAAGAAATGAGGTTATTTGTTTTAAAAGTTTTTTTCTTTTAGAAAGTTGCACAGCACTCCTTAAATCTCCTCAATGGGAAATTTTATATATGTAAATAACATATAACATAACTTGTTACACATGATTAGTCTTCTGGCACTAAAATTTCGATTTAATTTTCAGCTTCCTTAGTGAACTGATTAATTAATTCTCTTAGATTTCAAATTCAAAATGATCTCACAGAAGTTTAATAACACAACAAATCTTGTTAAATCAAGCCAACCTATGGCCACTTTTGGGAAGTTCAGCCAGTTGTGAAAAGTAAGATTGTTATCACAACACAGCCATACAGTGGATCAGTGACCATGGGCATGTGGCGAGGGCAGGAAGATAATGGTTGATATCTCTTGTATAGTTTTTTCCAAGTTGGTTCAGAAAGTTAGTAGGACTAAAGCAGAGGTGTAATACAATAGTGCTTGAGAGTGTTTAGAATATATGTTCTGCATTGGGCTTTGGTTTCTCCTTCTAACTGAATCCAAATTATATTTATATATATGTATCATAATATCACATATAACATGATGGCTGGGGAAGCTAAGGATCAAACATCTTTAGGGTTAAGAATTCTTAGGACTCGCTTCTGGATCTGCTTTGTCCTGATCCCATAGATAATAGGGTTGAGTGCAGGTGGAACAAACAGAGAGAGTTTGGCCAGAAATATATGAATATAGCCAGAATGTGGTGACCAAAGTGGTGGGTCAGAAAAAAGAAAAGTACTGAGATGCAGAAGATGAGCATGACACAGACATGGAAGCCACAGGTGTTGAGAGCCTTGAATCAGGTATTCCATGATGGTAAATGGAACACTGTGTGGAGTATCTTCACATAGGAGAAAGCAATTACAATAAGGTCAATGAACCCCACAGAAAAGGCAACCATCCCAAACAAATTATTGGCCTTGATACTGGCCCTGGAGAGACAGGCAATGCTCATGTGCTTGCAGTGGGTGTGGAGGATGATATGGGCACCACAGAATGACAACAACAAGATGAGAAACACAAAAGGGATAACGAAGATTAAAAATCTCACTATGATGACTATATCTAGAATGGCCACCACCTTGTTGGTGAGGATCATGGTGTATCTCAGGGGATAGCAGATGGCAGCATAGTGGTCTATGGCCATGACTGTCAGGACTCCAGACTCCAGGCCTGTGCAAAGATGAATCATAAACATCTGTGCAAGGAAGTTATCAAAAAATATTTCCTTGAAATTGAGCTAGAAGATGCCCAGCATCTTGGGGATAGCGGCAGTGGACAGGCTTAAGTCAGTTCAGACCAACAATGCCAGAAGGAAAACATGGGTGGGTGGAGACTAGGCTCAGACAGAATTATAAAGAGGATTATAATGTTCCTCAGGAGCATAATCAGATACACAGCACAGTAGGAGAAACCAATCCAGATGTGGAAATTTCCTGGGCCTGGAATCCCCAAAAGGACAAAAGAGGAAAGATGGAATTGAGCAGTGTTTGATGGGACATCTTCATGATTGTTGGCCAATTTTTCCATACTGTGTTAAGACTCTCATCTCATTCATGCCATTATTTCAGGTCATGGAGAGACATAGCATCAATTCTCTGCCTTAATACTCAGCAGAAGACCCTGGGGTAGAAAGTGATAAAAGATTTTAAAAGCCTCCAAATACAGAACATGGCAGATTCTTTATATCTTGTTTTTCTTTTTTTTTGAGGAAGATTAGCCCTGAGCTAACTACTGCCAGTCCTCCTCTTTTTTGCTGAGGAAGCCTGGCCCTGAGCTAACATTCGTGCCCGTCTTCCTCTACTTTATATATGGGACACCTACCACAGCATGGCGTGCCAAGTGGTGCCATGTCCGCACCTGGCATCCTAACCGGCAAACCCCGGGCCCCCCGAGAAGCAGAATGTGTGAACTTAATCACTGCACCACTGGGCCGGCCCCTATATCTTGTTTTCCAGACCAAGATATGTCCCAAACTTGATGCTCTGTAGAGTCCTAGGAATGATGTAAAATATGCTTACATTTTGGAGGAATTTCTGTAATGTCACAATGAAGAATGGATTCAAGGGGCAGGTTAGAGTTTGAAGTAAGTTGAGTGGGAGATGATGCTAGCCTGATTTAAACAAGTGGTAATGGAGACGGTGAGGCAATGGTACATGAAATAAATTGGCAGGGAACTCTGATGTGATTTGGGGGCTGAAAGAGAGTAGTAAGTCATGTTTAATGTCCAGGATTCTGTCTTGGGCACATGGGTGAATATTGGTGCTATTCACTGAGACATGGAACATAATGAGAGAGAGTTTTATTTGTTCGTTTTAGTTGATGAGTGTAGGTGTTGACCTAAGTTCTGATTTATGTAGATATAAAGTTCATATTGAATCAAGCAGAGATTCTCATCAGGCAGAATATTAGGTAAGCTCCCATTGTTGCTGAAGACCAATATTTTTGGTGTCAATGAGTTTATAAATAACTAAAACTTCTGTGCACATGACTCTAGGAACCACAAGATCCCTATTGTGATTAAGACACTATCATGTTTTGTTCTTTTCCATGTTAAAAATATTTAAAATCTCTGGAGAGCTATATTAGGAGGAATATCATATGAGTGAATGAATCTCTCTGAGTTCTCAAAGGATCCTCAGGTAAATAAAGACGCAAGAAGTAGAGAAAGGAGCCTATCTCAGAGAGGACAAATCAAATGTCTTCAGAGAAAAAAGGTCACAAATATGTTATACAGGGAGTCGTGAATACTGTCTATATAGTTATGCTCTTCTCTGTCCAATTGTATTGAAATTTGTTACAAAATGTTGAGTGGTTCAAACAAAATAGTTAAGCAGGTTGGATGTTTATTGGACTAAGGCATGGGCATATTTTAGTGTGTGCATTGTTCTGTCTAGCATGCCTGTTATATTCCTTTCCTTTCTAAGGTAACATTCTAGGTTGAGGTCTAAATGAGCACTCAACATTGGGCTTTTAAAAGAGTCTAATTTTACTGGGCCTACACAGTACAAAGAAGAGTGTAGTGATGTTAACTACCCATATCACTCACCTCCTCTAAATCCCTCCCTTGAGCTCAATGTCTAGGCGTTCTCCCTCGGGATGGATGCCATTACAGGGAAATTATGGTTGTGTCTCCCCTTAGATCATGCCTGGTTGCTATCCTTCATCCCCAACAGTTTACTTATCAGTGGAAAATCTGAGAAGTCCAACTCAAACACTATGTCATCTAGATAAACAGGACACAAGATGACAAAAGTGTCAAACTCCTTATAGTGCTCTTCCTGCCGTCCTGCCACCATATATGGGAATTTCCTTTTCATTCATTTATCTCTTGCAAGGTTTCCACATCAGAAGCAGGAGTTTACTTCTCATTGACATATATACACCTAAAATCAATTTACTGCAAAGGCAATACAATCCTTAAAGGGTTAAATGTTTTATTGTGTATATTAAAGTAAAATTTAATCACATTGAGATTTAAAACTTTTAGTTGATCATTACAGATTGTCTAAGGCAAATTTGTTCATTTCGCTTCCTTTCTTCAGTGTGTATTTGCTGTCTATGAACACTGATAGTTGCTTTTACTTGCTTACTTTTAATATGAAGTGAACTCCAAACTAACTTTAAGAAATCTCCTTTACAGGTGCTACTCTCATCAAAGGGCAACATTTGAAAAAGGGAAACAATGTTACCCTTTGAGAGTTAAATAATCCACTGAGTTCCATGCTTAGAGCAGGGATATCAGAGGACACTTAAATGGGGTATAACAACCCTCAGTAAAGCAGGACTTGAGCGTTACTTGATTGTACCTAGCTACAAACATAAAAGAAAGTCACACAGTTGGGGACAGGTTGGGTATCACAAAAACACCAGAAAGAGAGCAACAGGTCACATATTAACGTACCATACTCGGATATTGAGAGTATATTTTCTTTGCGCTAAAGAAGCACTGCATTTAATGCAGGTATGCTGATGTGGATTCCGCTTGCTTAGCTGCATTCTGAGATGAAATTGTTGAGAATCTTATTCTTACACAAATACTTAGTGAGCATCAGAGTTGCTCCTGATGAAAATATTTAGCTAGCAAAAGTGGGGACTATGTGCCAAGACTCAGCTTTTAGTAGCCCCAGAATTTTTAAATGATAAGCTAGTTGAGTCCTTTTAGATTGGCTTGAAGCATGCTAATGCTTCACAAACATGGATCTCAGCCAAGATGACCAATTTCCAATGCTTAACACAGCATTTGGAACAAAGCGGCAGAGCTACTCCTTCTGAGCCTTGCAGTGTTGAGAACTTTGTATAAACTCTTTTGTTAACAGCTCTAGAGACTGATGAAATCTCCAAGAAATTTAGCTTTTTTGGGATGTCTGTCAGCACAGCCTGCTGTTTCCAAGCATGCCCTTCATGTTACAGCCCCTGGAATGTGCACTTGGTGATGAATGCAGTTTTCTCATGTATTTTCTGCTATGCTTCTTAAAAATTACAGCCTTGCTGATATCACTTTGTCATTCATTTCCATTTGGATTACTCACTATCTGGGTTAAGTGACATTTAGCAATGTCTCAGAAATGAAATCAATAATGCAGCAGGAAAGTTCTCAAATAGTAGAAATTGTTAATGGATGAAAGCAAAATTGAATTTTCTCGAGATTAAACATATTTGGAACACGTAGAATGAACAAAACTGAAAATATTTTTTCTATAGGTCTATTACAGCCTTTAAATATATAAATGTGAATATTCAGACTCTAAGAACTAAGATTTTTATAACTAAAATATTAAATAGGAAATTAAATATCTAAATAATTGAAATGAATTTGCAGCATATCCTTAAGTTATGGTAACAAGTTATCCATTTAATTAGACAGGTAAAACTTAGTTCCTGGCATAAAAAATTGTCATTCTACTGGAAAGACTGGATGTCTTGGATCCTCCAAATCTTTCTGAGATGTAAATGTTTCAAGTATTTATTTATTTAACATTTATTATTTACTTTGTAGGTGGTGATGTTAGACATGAGAACAGCTAACATCTGGTGGTGATTAAAAAACCTTTTTTTTCGTAATGCTTACATTCTAAATTAGGAAGAAAGACAATAAGCATGGAAAAAAAACAATTAAATTTCCCCAGATAATGACAAGGGTGATGGAAATAAAGTGAAACAGAATTAAAAGTCAACACTAAGAAACCAATTAAAAAGGGGAAAAAGAGTGAACAGACACTTCTAATAGAAGATAAACAAATGTTCAAGAGCAAATGAAAAGGTATTCACCACCATTAGTCATCAGGGAAATGAAAATTAATATCCCAAAGTAATTCCATTTTATACTCCTTGAACGGCTAAAGGGAAAGTGATTCACATTATCATATATTGAAGAATGTGTGGAATAACTGAAACTCTCATGCATTGCTAGTATGTATGTGAAATGTACAACTACTTTGAAAAACTCATTGGCGTATTTCTTATGAAGTTAACAATACTTGTTCACTGTTATTCAACAACTCCACTCCTAGATATTTACCAGAGGGTTGATTACATAAATTTGGGAGTCATCAGTGTATGATGTGCTTGATACATGTCGTCTGCATTGTATATGTAGATGGAACAATGAAGAGGAAAAACTATAAAACAAGAAATAGCAATAAATATTCTAATTTATTGTTCTTCTGGAGGTGGTGTTCCAATATATTATGGTCCACCATGTGATAATGAAAAACTATACAAGAATATAGCTGGAAATTCAACTCTATTTGGAATGTGTGAGTATGCGTGTGTGTGTGTATGTGTGAGTGAGAGGGAGAGAGAGAGATTGAAGAAAATAATTATATTGTCACAGGTCATTAGGTGTAGGGTATAACAGAATCACAGATGGACGCACCCTAAGTGTTCATAAAAATTAGGGATGCTCCATGCCACTCTTTCTCCCTCTGTTTTCAATATCAATTAAGAATCCTTTTCTTTATCCCATCCCCTTCTTCAAGGACTTTATAATGAAGACCTCTAAGTCATTTTGCTCTTTCTATTATTTCTTCCTCTGTCCTGATTTCTCTGCCTTACTTTATACCAGGGCTCCATCATTCAGTGAGGAACCAACTTACCAACTCTTTTAGCAGCTCTTCCATCTCAGAAGAGTCACTTGTTTGGATGCTACAACCTCTGGGCTTTGTAAAGTGATAATTTATAATGAGTAAGAATTTATAGTGGTAATTTATACTTCCCAAACACACTTGGAAGGCCCAAGTGCCCTGGAAGATGGGAAAAAACAGGTCCTGAGGTGCCAAGCTAAAGTTGATTCCTTCCCCAGTATTAGTTCAATCAGAAGTCCATTTGTATTTTGCATTGCCCAGTATGGCACCAGAAGAGGTCATCTTATTCGAGCAACACAATACTGGTCAGAATAGAGTAAGAAGAGGTAAGTTGTCATTTTTGTAAATAGTTTTATAATTTATACAAGTCCCTGCAATGGACTCTGGGATATCAAGAATAGAAATGACTTCCTATTTTATTGAATTGAAAAGGGGACTCAGAACATTCAAGAGACAGGATGAGGTCATAGCCAATCAATGCTAGAGAAAAAACTTAAAGTCTATTGAATTTCTAACCTAAGTATTCTTTCTAATGAATGCTTCTAAGTATCCAGCTTTATTCACAGGTTATTTGTTCAGATTTGACCTAGAATTTATGCTACAAACTATGATAATAATAGTGAGGCCAGGAATGCTAGTTAGGCAGTTTCCTACAAAGTCATGCTTTAAATATCTTTGATAAGTCTTAACCCAATGCTGATATCAATGGTATTCAGAAAGCTAGTGGTGAAGTTCTGGTCCAAGTCTGAAGGTCTGAGAACCAGGAGCTCTAATGGTGTAAGTCCCAGTTGAAAGATATGAGAAGACTGATGTCCAGCTCAAGAAGACAGTCTGAGAGAGAAAGAAGTCTCCCTTCCTTCACCTTTTGTTCTGCTCAGGTCCACCATAGATTGGATGATGCCAACCCACATTGGGGAGAACAATCTGCTTTATTCAGTCTACTGATTCAAAGGTTAACCTCTTTCAGAAACACCCTCCAGAAATAATATTCTGGACACATCCAGAAATAATATTTAACCAAATATCCCATGTCCCAATCAAGTTGACACATAAAATTAACTATCTTTCTGGGTGGAATGCTGAAACTAGAGAAAGGGCCTTCAAAATCTAAATCTGTAGCATACAGATTTCTAATAGCTTCAGAACCTTATATTGAAAAGAAAAATCACTTGCAACATCACATTTGTCATAAATTAGATCACAACATAACTATCTTTTCTTGTACTGCCCACCCTGACCATTGGTCTATTTGCCAATATCATGCTATCTTAATTATGAAATTTTACAAAAATTCTTCTAGCGTGTAGTAAGTCTTGGTTGTTTGTTTTACAGGTTCTTTGCATTATCATGAGCATTTGAAAATCAGCTGTCAATTTTCACAAAAGCATCTGTTGAAATTTTTATTGGAATTGCCTCGAATCTATATATCAATTTGGGGAGAATTAACACCATTACATTGCTGAATCTTCCAGTCAAAAGCATGATATATCTTTTGATTTATTTAAGTCTTCTTTAATTTTTCTCAGAAATGTTTTCTAGTCTCAATGCGTACAATTTGGACATCCTAGGTATTTGATATTTTTGATGCAATTGTATTTGGCATTGACTTACAAGCTTCATTTTCCATTTTTTTGTTTCTAGGATGTAGAAATACAGCTTATTTTTCTGTACTGACTTTCTATGCAGCAATTTACTAAATTTACTTATAAATTCAAGTATTATATTTATTGGTTCTTTTGGGGTTTCTGTCCACAGAATGAAGTTATTTGCAGATAATGACATATTTACTTCTTCCTTTCCAATCTTTATATTTTTTTCCTTTTTCCTCAGTGTTTACTATTTCACCAATGATTATGATACTGACTGTAGATTTTGAGAAGACAGACTTTAATAGATAAGGCCATTCCCCTCTGCTCCTAAATTTCTGAGATTATTTTTAATACGAATACATTGTGAATTTTGTTGCAAGATTTTTCTGAATCTATTGAGAAATTTGTTTTTTCCTCCATTATTAAGGTTAATGTTAAACACATGAATTAAATGTGTATCAATTTTCAAACGTTAAAGTAACTTTTCATTTCCAGAATAGACTTCACTTGTTCAAATGTATTTATTTTTGTTGTTTTGTACTCAGTTTCAAATATTTTGTTTAAAATTTCTATATCTATGTTCATGAGAGATAGTAGCTTATAATTTTCTTGTAATATTCCTGTCAGTCTTTGATGCCAGGTTTATGATAACCTCAAAAAATGTATTGGAAGGGCCAGCTCCGTGGCCGAGTGGCTAAATTTGTGTGCTCCCCTTTGGCAGCCTGGGGTTCGCCGTTTGGGATCCTGGGTGCACACCTACACACCTTTCATCAAACCATGCTATGGCGGCATCCCACACAGAAGATCTAGAATGACCTATGACTGGGATATACCACCAGGTTATACAACTTTGGGGAGGAAAAAAAGAGGAAGATTGGCAACAGATGTTAGCTCAGGGCCAGTCTTTCTCAAAAAAAAAAAAAAAAGTACTGGAAAATGTTCCCTTCTTTTCAATTTTCTGAAACAGTTTATGTTATTTCTTCATTAATGCTTCAGAAGATTTAACCATGAAAGTATCTAGGCCCAGAGTTTTCTTTGTGGAAAAGTTTTTAATTATGATTTCATAGTATTTACTAGTTTTTCTTTGCCATTTTTGGACAACTGTTCTTTTCTCAAGGAATTTTCATATTGTATCATTGTCAAATTAATTGCCATAGTATAGTTTTAGTAAAAATTTAAAATATCTCTAATTTCAATAGCGTTTTTAAAATTCTAGATAATTTAAATTTGTGTTTTCTCACATTTTTACTTAAAGTTTATGCTTTTTATTATTAATTTTCAGAACATAACTTTTGGCTTTGCTATTTTCTGTTATATACATTCTTTCTGTTTTATTGTTCTTTGCTTGTATTTGTATTTATTCTTGTCTTCTACTCTGTTTGGATTTAATTTTCTGATTTGCTGTTTGTTTTGTTTTTTAGTATTTTGAATTGGAAGCTTAGCTCTGTAAATCAGAAGTCCAGGCCTGGTTTAGTTTGGTTTTCTGCATCAGGGTCTCCCCAGATTGCAAAAAAGTTGTTGGCCAGGACTCTAATCTCATCTAAGGCTCTCTCTCCCTCTTTCTCTCTCTCTATGTATGTATTATGTATCTACCTATCTATCAACTATCTACATCAGATATATCATATGGATATGATGTAGCCTTTTCAATAAATGGTGTTGGGAGAACCGGACAGCCACATGCAGAAGAATGAAATGACATTTGTTTTACACAATAAACAAAATTCAACTCAAAAAATAGATTAACAACTTGAATGTAAGTCCTGAAACCATAAAACTCCTAGAGGACAAAATGAGAGGTAGGCTCCTTGGTTTTGGTTTTGGCAATGAATTTTTGGATTTGACACCAAAAGTGAAGACAACAAAAGCAATAATAAACAAGCGGGATACATTAAACTAAAAAGCTTCTGCATGGCAAAGAAAATCATTAAAAAAATGAAAAGGCAAACTATAGAATGGGAGAAAATATTTGAAAGTCGTGTATCTGATAAGAAGTTAATATCCAAAATATATAAAGAACTCATACGACTTAATAGCAAAAAACTAAACAATCCAATCATAAAATGGGTAGAAGGCTTGAATAGACATTTTTCCAAAGAAGATGTACAGATGGCCACCAGGCACATGAAAAGATGCTCCACATCATTAATCATCAGGGAATGCAAATCAAAACCACAATGAGATATTACCTTACACCTTTTAGAACAACTGTCATCAAGAAGACAAAATAAGATATCATCAAGATAACAAGTCTTGGCAAAGTTCGGGACAAAAGAGAATTCCTGCACACTGATGGTGGGAATGTAAATTGGCTCAGCCACTATGGAAAATGGTATGGAGATCTTTCAAAAATATAGAAATAGGGTCTGGCCCCGTGGCCGAGTGGTTAAGTTCGCGCGCTCCGCTGCAGGCGGCCCAGTGTTTTGTTAGTTCGAATCCTGGGCGCGGACATGGCACTGCTCATCAGACCACGCTGAGGCAGCGTCCCACATGCCACAACTAGAAGAACCCACAACGAAGAATACACAACTATGTACCGGGGGGCTTTGGGGAGAAAAAGGAAAAAATTAAAAAAAAATCTTTAAAAAAATATAGAAATAGAACTATATGATCCAACAATTCTACTTCTGGGTATATATGCAAAGGAAATGAAAACAGGATATAAATGAGATATTTGCACTCCCATGTTCATTGCAGCATTATTCACAATAGCAAAGACATGCAACCAACCTAAATGTCCATCAATTATTGAATGGATAGAGAAGATGTGGTATATATATTCAGTGAAATATTATTCAGCCATGAAAAATAAGTACTTCCTGCCATTTGTGTCAACATAGATGGAGCTTGAGGGCATTATGCTAAGTGAAATAAGTCAGAAAGAGAAAGACAAATGCTGTATGTTCTCAGTTATATATGGAATCTAAGAAAATGGAACTCATAGAAACAGAAAATTGATTGCTTCTTGACAGAAGTAGAAGGTAAGGGGTGGCAGAAATGGGTGAAAGTGGTCAAATTGCCACTTATAAGATAAATAAGTTATGGGGCTATAATATACATCATGGTAATTATAGTTAACAATATTGTATTATGTATTTCAGGGTTGCTTAGAGAGTAGATCTTAAAGGTTGTCATTACAAGAAAAAATTGTAACTATGTGAGGTGAGGGATGTCAACTAAAGTTATAGTGGGAATCATTTCACTATATATATATCAAATCATTATGTTGTACACTTTAAACTAATACAGTGTTACATGTCAATTATATCTCAATGAAACTGGAAAATTTTTAAAAATAGAATAACTACATAATAAAAGTAGGAAAGTGTTTAAAAATGTTGTGATACTACATAGAGTAAGGGCATATCTCCTTTTGATAACCATATTAAGACTTGTTTATAAATCTATGATCATTCTATAACTCAAACATTATAGATTGCTTCCTACCTGCCATAAACTGCTGGGCATCAAATTACTATTTATAATGTGCCTACTACATGCCAGGCACCATGCTTGGGCTGGGGATATGAGAAGCTTGGGATATAACTCATGGGTTTTTGTAACTCACCAGGTTATGCTGTTGCACAGCCAAGGTAGGGACCAGCAGTGTTGTGGAAAGAGTTCAGGTTTCAGGAACCCAAATGACGTGGATTTATCCTGGCTCAATTGCTCTGACCTTGGGAGTCATTTTACTTCTCTGAAATTCAGTTTCTACCTAGGGCCAACAAAAAAACTCTCAGGGCAAATGTGTAGGTAAAATAAGAATGCATATAAAGTGTCTGGCACATGGTAGGTATCCAACTGGTAGTAACTCTATGGAAAGGAGAGATTAGACGGGATGAAAGAAAATGACGGGTAACTCAGCTGACTCAATCCCTTGATACCTGGATGAGACCAATGTTATGAAATATGACACAATAGATCCTAAAGAAAGCTCTTTCAGAACCCAGCATTTCAAAAATGCATGCATGCAGTGGCATTTACACCTCCTGAATGCACAGGAAGACCAGGTGTCTAGTGCCAAAGAAAGATATCCTAAAAAATAAATTCTCATCTCAAGGGAAAAAAATGTAGCTATGTGAGTTGATGGATGCTAACTAAATGTATTGTGGTAACCATTTTGCAATACACACAAATATCAGATCATTGTATTGTGCATCTTAAACTAATACAATGTCATATGTCAATTACATGTCAATAAAAGTGGAAAAGTAAAAAATAAAATGATACACGAGAAAATAATACTGTAAAAATCTTAAATTTCAATAACAGTCATTCAGCATAAAAAGCTTCAATACAAAAGAAAGTAGGATAGTCCAACTTGGAAATTTATTTAAATGATTCTTGGAAAAATGATGGTATTGAAACTCTTAATTTTCATCCTCAAAAGAGAAAGGTTGCTACTGTACAATTTGCTTGGAAATACTGGTTTAATATGTGGCATCATTAAGAAGGGGATTGCAAAATAATGGAGCACACTAATCTGTGAAAATCAAACCCTAGAGCTTCCATGCCTAGAAAACTGTCCACATCTAATAGCCACAGCTCAGGATGGAGCCTGAAGCAAACAGGGCAACAGAAGGAAAGGATAAGACAGCTGATTTGTGCCCAGGATGGGCAGGTCATAGTGGGACAGGGATGCTGCCTGAAATTTGATTGAAAGTTCTAAGTTCCTTATAGGCAGATATATGGGATAAAGTGAAGATTATAAAATCATGAAGTTGAAGATAATGAAGAAAAGAACATATAACACTTCAAACAATACAACTCCCCCCACAAAAAAAAAACCCTAAAGAGCTTTCATTCTACTCCCCCCCCCCCCCAAAAAAAAAAAACTGAAGAAAGAATCTTAGCAGAAATAAAGAATAGGAAATGCTACAACTGGAGAGGTTGCACACACAGAAAATCTCAACAGGATCTGGAATCAGAAGATGTCATATGTGCCACAGGTGCCAAAGAAAAGATTCAGGGAAGTTCAGGGTAAAGAATTCAACTCCAAGAGCCAAAGTTCTGGAGTAAATATCTATATTTCAGCTCAGTCAACCCTTCACAACACAAAAACCATGACTGAAACAGGAGACAGGAGAGGCATATATGTCCTTTGAAACCCAGGAGACAGGCAGACGTTTTTAAGTATGAAGTTTATCTCTTTACTAGTAAAACACTCCTACTCTAATCCAGCTCCATTTGGCTAAGACTTGGCAAGACTCTCAGTTAAGGATTTGGTTAGGGAAAATTCCCAAGTGACCACAGAATCTAGGAAAGGGAGGTTTCCTTTGAAGCAACAATAAACAAGGATTCACAGAAGAGTGTTTTCATTGCTGGCTAAGTATTAAGAAGAAGGAGAATCAGAACTCATTCCAGGATTAAAAAGTGAAATTTTTTTTCCAACATAAAGATAATTCCTGACTTTTATTAACAGTTCCAAAGGTAGATCTGATTCTTTTTACCTCTTATAAACTCCTCAGTAGCTTCTGGATTCCCTGCTTGATCTCCTTGGTTCTCACACCATAAACAATGGGGTTCAGAGCTGGGGGGATGAGGTGGTGCAGGATGTTGAGTAGGATGGGGACATCTGGCGGAATTCTCTTCCTGGCCAGGTTAGTGATGACCAGAACCAGCAGGACTGTGCTGAAGAAGAGGATGAGGATGAAATGGGAACCACATGTGCTCAGGGCCTTGGCCACAGCACCCTCAGCCTTGATCCTTAGCACAGCTTTCAGGATAAAAGAGTAGGAGAGAACAATAAGGATGAGGTCAGAGCCCAGTAGAGTCCAGCCTGCCACAAACTGGTAGAGCCGATTGAAGGTGATGTCATCACAGGAGAGTTTGGACACAGACAGGTTAGTGCAGATGCAGTTCTTGATGATGTTCTCTGCACAGTATCTGAGTCTGGCAGAAAGAATCGGAACAGGGAGAGAAAAGAGGGCATTCCGGGCCACAATGAATATGGCAGCCTTAGCCACAAATTGATCAGATATGATGGATGGATATCGTAATGGGTGGCAGATGGCCACATAGCGATCATAGGCCATGACCATGAATGTGCAGGACTCCATGGTCAAAAAACTGTTCATGATGAACATCTGGAGGAAGCAGACTGAGAAGCTGATGGACCTGAGGTCAAACCAGAAAATGGCTAGGACCTTGGGGATGACAGTGAGGCAGAGCACCATGTCCAGGAGAGAGAGGAGGCTGAGCAGGTAGTACATGGGCTCGTGCAGAGAGGCCTCCAGCCAGATGGTGATTAGGAGGATGATGTTGGCCCCCATGGCCAGGAGGAAGAGGAGACTGAGGGGCAGGGACAGCCAGTGCTGCCAACTCTGGTAGTTAGGGAAGCAGATGAGGAGAAATTCGGAGACTGGAGCAGTAGAGTAGTTGTTGGGTGAAGCCATGTAATGTATCTTGATCACACTGGAAATAGAGAGTCCCTTAAAATGTAGGACAGAATATAACAAAACAGAAAATATGTGTTCTAGGTAGTAGAACTTAGATTTTCATTGGGGCTCTTAACCTGTCCCAATCAAGTTTTTAAATCACCATCATCCTCATCATCATAATCATCAATCCTCACTGACATTTAACTGAATATTTGTCATGTGGTGGCACTAAGCTGAATGCTTTACTATAATTATCTCATGTCATCCTTTTAAAAACAACTTATGAATAATTAATATTGTTATAATAATTTCACAGATAAAAAAGTAAAGTTAAAAGGGAGTAGGATAATTTGATCAAAACTAGAGGGTGGCTCTAGAGTCTCTGCTTTCAGTCAATACAGAAAATTTAGACTCACAAGCACAATGACTTAAATAAGCCGTTCTTTTACTCAGAGGGTAGAACAGATAGCTATACAGAGAGTTCTGTTTAGCTGTCTCCATGGTTAGTCCTAGAAAAGTCCAGGCCCGTATTCCATGCAATTGGAATTGGAGAGGGACTGACTTCACGATTCCTTATTTCACTCTTCAATAAATAATTGGATTAGAGGTAGCACAGCCCTTCCTGCTCTATTCTCTGGGTGAGTCCTTAAGAGGGTCCTCTGAATTGTCCTGTATCTCTGAAACTGCACCAAGCACCTACCTGCTCCTTGAACAGCGATCTCCTAGTGATTGTCTCCTTTATGCCAAGAGCTATTCCTGGTTAGGAAGGACAGGAAGAAATGGATCAGACACACATTTCAAAATGAAAATCAGTAAGAATTACATGTAGGGGAAGAGTAAAGAAAAACATTTGAGGATTCATTATTCAATCATTGCCCAAACATGTACTTACTGCTCACTCTTGGGCAAGGTGGTATGTAACAAACTGAAGAAAGATGAATAAAACAGGGTCTTGAATCCTAAGTTACAGCGTTAGAGATGACTTTTTGTTTTGGGGTGACAAAACGAATGAAATCTCTACCGAGAAATTAGAAAAGGGAATGGGAAAAAAGGAGGGGCTTTTGAGAAGAAGATGAATGCATATTTGAAGTGTCACGCAGGAAATGTTTGCAAAATATCCAGGTAGCAATCATTCAAAATATAACATGCCTGGAACTCAGCAGGAAATTCAAGTCTGCAAATGAAGATGTATTCGTTGTTATTTGAAGAAAAAAATAAGTAAGGCAAAGATGTATTATCATATAAATTATTGGAGAACACCTGAAAATGATTTAAAATCTAAAACTTTGATAAGAATTTTCAAGGGTTTTGGTTGTGAAAAATTTAGGAGAAAAAGGAAATGTTTGATGGAACAAGGTTCCAGAAAGGATAGGAGGTGATTGATTCATTAGCATGACGTAGAACTTCTTTTTGTAGCTCTCCCACTCCTCTAGTCACACAAAAATTCTATATTGGAAAAAAAACTGAGTAAGTACTATCTGCATAATAAAACTGTAGGCCTTGTATTAGACAGTTTGGTAATGAGATAAAACAAAAGAAAAATATAAGTTCGATCTCTTACAAAAACAAAACGAATAGTAGCCATCCCCGACTACAGCACTGTTTCCACATTTCAAGGTGAGAGCAAATGTCCAGTTGCCTAGAAAAGAAATGTCTTTCCCTCTGAAGCAGAAGCAAATTATCTGTGTTCACAGATACTTTAGGTCATGAGTGAAAAGGTCTTTTTGTTCTGTTTTGCACAACATATTGTTACTTTCCGGATAGCCTACCCTTTAGAAAAATGAACATTCTCTTTTTTTGTTTTGCTTCTTAACAGGAATCGGTCTTGCTATTAAAAATATGGCAGCCAATGTTCTTGAGTAGCATCCTGGAAATGAGTTCTTTCTGTTCCCTTTTTAACAATGGCCGCAAATTACAGTTTTTCTACTTCATGCCATCCACCACACGTGTTTTATCCTATTAACCTCCCAAGAATTTGGTTTTCCATACTCAGTGAGGGAAAACATGTTTGTAAATTGAGATGTTTGATATATCCAGAGCTCCCAGATTAGGTCCTCAATAGAAGCTCTGTTGGAAGCTCAGATAACCACACCTTGTCTCAGGCCAATCCCTCTTTTTACTGTCTCGCTTTCTACCTTGAGCTAATTAAATCATTTTCTTTTGTATTAATTTCACAACTTAGTGAAGGAATTCTAGTGGGGATGTTTCTTTTGTTGAGTACCATCGTTTTTCCTTCACTGTTAAAGAAAGAGCACAGTGGCCAAGTACTAAGAAGGGTGACAGTAATGGCTGTCTCTGTCAAAGAAGCAGGAAAGAGCCAGAGAATCACAGCGGGATGAGAGAGGGAGCCCAGGAGACATATAATCAGTATAGTTGGGATTACTGATGCTGCTCCTCTGTCCCATCTGACAAGTCTCCTCCAGGAGAGTAATGTGCGTATGAGAAAGGATCAGACTCCAGGTGCCAGAGAAGGTAATGAAGGTGTTGATTTGGTCCAGGACTTTCACTTTGAATATCCTGAACTTTCCAAATAAAGATTATACAGTATATACCACACACACACACACTCTACCCATTGTGGGGCTTTAAGACAAACCAAGGATTCAGGAGTTAAAACTGGGATGGGGACAATTATGTGTCAGCTCTGTACTGTACTTCCGTATGTAATTCAGAAAATACCCCTCAGTGTGAATCAGAGAAGTAATAAGAAGAGAAAACTCACTCATGTTTTCTGAAAAGGCTTTTCATTTCCAATAACCTCAAGTTCTGGATACTCAGAGTGACTTGCTCTATTTGAACAAGTGAGAAAACTGTCAGTGCCTTCTCAGTGCCTGGTGTTAATGTTTCACACACTAGTGTATAGCATGGATTTAGCAAAAATCATTATCCTCTGAGAGTTTACTTAATTAATAGAGGAAAATTGACTTTCAAGCACTTATAATGCAGTATCATTATGGCTGTAATGAGGGTGATCTTACAAACAGTGAGAAAAAGACAGAAGTGCACATGAATGAAGGAATGTTATATGGTGGAAAAGTTGGCCTCAGACAGAAATGAACTCCAGGTCTGGCTCTTATACTCATTGTATGACCCTGACAAATATTTACACTCTATAGTACCTAGTTTTCTCATTTATGAAATAGAGAAATGATATCTAACACCAAGTGTTTTTGTGGGATGGGAAAAGAGCTATCATTTCCAGAGGTCCCTTTAGGCATGGAGACATGAGAAGCTGAAAGCATCACAGAAAGATTCAAAAAAGAGGTAGCATTCACTTGGAGGAGGAGGGGGACTGTCCTTATAGGTAATTATGAGAGAAGAAAGGCTAGCCTAGGTGGATGTTCAGTAATGATCAATACGAGCTGTTAGGGGCTGGTAGATCCTTAGTTCTTTAGGGGAAGGAGGTAGGAGAGTGGAGCATCAGGAATCAGTGTTTAAAGTTATGCAGTGGCAACCTCATGAGGTACACCTGATAGTAGGCATTATCATGCTATACTGTTAAGAACCACAGAAGATTTGAAATAGGGAAGAGATAGGCATAGATGGGACAAAGAAGAATTGCACAGAAGGGATGGAGGCTTTTGAAGAGTCCTGAATAGTCCAAAGGAAGTGACTAAGATCTGAACAAAGGCCATACAAGTGGAGAAGAAAGGATGTATTTGAGGGGTGGGGAGGATTACAGGATGTAATGTAAGAAACTGGAGAGAGACTGGAGCCAAGGATGTCACTGAGGATATTTTAATTGATACAGGGAAGAAATGTCCTTTTCAGACCTCCTTTACAGCTCACATATTCTCCCTGGTAGTAATATACTTTCAGCTCTGTTTTATAGTTCATTTTAAATTCCTTAATAGCTGGGACCATTTTGCTCTCTCTCTCTCTCTCTATTCTTCTCAGTGAAATTGAGGCCTCCTAATTTGAGAAATGAGGAATCATTGGCCATCTAGGGTGTTGATTTAATCTTTAATACCCCAATTTCATCAGTTTGTATTCACAGACTGATATTCTGAAAGGGGTGGTCATAGTGGTTCCTTGTTCTGAGTGTTAATGAAGAAAAAATTGTCTCTGACCATGAAATATTGACTGTCTAGAAAGGTCAAATAAGTCTTAAATAAGCAAAATCACAACAGAAGATCCAAGTCCAGCTATAATTGCCTAGAAAAAGGGGTGATCACCTTGGCTCATAGATGAATTTAGACTAGTACAGAAAAGATTCTGAACAACCAGGCACAGAACTTTAGCTTCATAGCCATGATATGGATGGGGGTCTTTGAACCTACAGAAGTTTTGGGCCCACAAACCTTGTATAGCCACGGAATCAGTCAGCCTCAGCTCTGAATGAATTAACAGTGTTAAGTCAATCCATGCCATTCACTTTTATACCAGGATCTAAGCATCCTGGCAGCTTCAACATCCATACCAGGCCCTATTGAAAGTGTTCCTTCTCTTACACACACAAGCCTCCTAGACTCCCCTCCTTTCCTCATTCTCTCTTTCCTCAAAATCTCCCTGGCCCCAACTTGAGACTCACCAGCTTCAGAAGGCTGCATGTGCTGTTTCTGCCTGTTGCAAAAAACACCTAAACTGACTCCTCCAAGGTCTCTCGAGGCTGATTTTATGATCTCTATTACGCTGTTTCCATCTACCTTATTCACAGGAGTTGATGCCCTTGTTGGGCACATGGGCCCTGAGGCCCTGTGATCTATTTCTCAAGAGAGTATATTATAAAAGGCTTAATTTAGCATTGTGGATTGAGTGAGGGCAGGAGAACTCAAAGGCTTTTGGGGAGTCTAAATAAAGAAAAAGAAACCCTGGGAAAAGAAGGGTAAGGAATCCCAATGATGAGAATCTTCTCAGGAAAAATTTCTATGGATACTCCTGTAGGGAAGAACTGAATAAACTATCCTTAGCACTTTAACTCTGTGGAGGGAGGTGACAGAGGCACATCTCCAGCAAGCAAAAGAGATGGACCTCAGAGGAACACGGACTATGGGCTGCTGAGGGGCGCAGGTAGCATTTTTCCTGTGAGTCCTTCTCATGCAGTGGGAGCGTCAGTGGTCTGGACCCAGGCAAATCCCTAGAGGTGACCCTGTCTGTGCTCATGGTCTCATGTGCAATTTTTTACTTCCATGCTGTTCTTTGTCTAAACTCTGCTTCCTAAGTGTAATTGCAGAAAATGCTACTGTAAACAATACTCACTTTCCACAGAGCAACACTCGGCATTGCTTCCTCGGGAAGACAAGTTGGATTGCCACAGCACAGTCACCACTCTGAATTGATGCATAATAGGACTTAGAAGACAGCCTCTCCCGTGAAGGTTTCCAGATGCTTCTTAGGATAGGGATGCTTAGGCTAAATGTAGGATCTTTTGGGCTTTGGGCACAGGAATCTTGGAGAGAGAAGAACAAGTGGAGTCTGGTTCTGGGTCTTATACTTTCCTATTCATAACTGCTGGAGAAGGAGATACCAGGGCAGAAATGTAGATGGAATGCAGTCTCATTACCTCCATGCACTAACTCCTCTCCTGTCCTTACCTCTACAATTCTCTATAGAGGTCTTAGGTGAAGCAACAAAGATCTTGGCAACATCAAATAGAGTTGATAGACATGCTAAATAAAAAGAAAAGTATTTCAAGAGTAAATCATTGTTCAATGAAAGCATGTTGCTAAGGATATGCAGTTTACTGTGGGCAAAACACACTAGTCCTCAGAGTTTCTTATGAAGGGATGATCCCGCTCCACTTCCATATCATGGGCTGTTGAAAGAGACAACTCAAGGTTTAAGTTTGAACCCTTGTTCTACCACTTCCTGGTTGCTTTTCCTTGGACAACTTTCATTTATTTATTTATTTGTTTATATTTTGGTGAGGAAGCTTGGCCCTGAGCTAACATCTGTTGACAAACTTTCTTTTTTTTTTTTTTGGTTGAGGAAGATTGTCACTGACCTAGCATCTATGGCAATCTCCTTTTATAGTGTATGTGGGACTCCTGCCACAGCATGGCATGATGAACATTGCATAGGTCCATGCCTAGGACCTGAACCTGCCAACCCCAAGCCACCAAAACAGAACACGTGAACTTAACCACTATGCCACCAGGCCATCCCACTTGGACAACTTTTGTAAGCTCTCAGACCATGATTTCTTCATTTGGAATATGGAGATGATGAATCTTCCAACATAGGGTTGCTGCAAGATTAAAATTACTTTTACTTTTTCATTGGACAAATATTTGACCCTACTTTGTAGTCAGCACTATGCTCTATATTAGAAATGTGATACATGAAAGAATAGTTTCCACCATCTTAGAGAGGGGCACCAAAACTTAACATGAAGTCACACCAAGAATTACACTAGTAATAATAATAATAAATCTTCATTGAGCTTTTAGTGTGTCATATTATTCCAACTATTACTTGATATTTCATTTAACCCTCATAACAACCTAATGAGATGTGCATTATTATAGTCAACAACTATAGTTAACAATTCCTGACGAGGAATCAAAAAAATACAAGATTTGTCAATGAAGTTAATAGAACTCCTAATTACATCAATGAAAAAGTCCTTCTCCAAGGCATATATTAGTAAAACTGAAAAAGTTAATGACAAACAAAAATTACTAAGTGCAGCAAGGCATAAGAAAATGACTTACAAAGGAACCTCTATCAGGCTTTCAGTGAATTTCTCAGCAGAAACCATACAGGCTAGGAGAGAGTGGAGCAATACATTCAAAATTCTGAAAGACAAAAACTTTCAGCCAAGAATACTCTATCCAGTGAAACTATTCTTCAGATGTGATAGAGAAAGAAAAACTTTCCCAGATAAACAAAAGCTGAGGGAGTTCATCACCACAAGACATTGCCCTACAAGAAATGATCAGGAAGGTTCTCATGTATGAAAAAAAGGAAAGAGTTTACAAAGCCTTGAGCAAGGAGAATGACAGAAAAAATCATAAAATTGCAGCTCTCTATCAGAACAGGTTAGCAAACACTTAATTACAACATTAAAGATAAAGGGAAAGAAGAATCAAAAATAAGTATAATTGCTTCATTTTAATCACAAGCTCAAAACACAGAACAGAACAACTTGTGACAATAACCAAGATGGGGAAGAGGAAAGGGATGGAACATGCTTGGATTAAGGAAATAAGAGGCTATCAGAAAATGGACTACCACATCTATGAGATCTTTTATACAAAACTTAAGGTAACCACTAAACAAGAAACCAGAGACACAAATGATAAATAAGGAGAAAACTGAGGAAACCATCGTAGAGAAACACCAAACTGAACTGGCAGTTGGAAATACATGGGATTAGAAACAAGGGGAATACAGAACAAGCAGAAAACAAGTGATAAAATGGCAGTATTAAGCCCTCATATATCAATAATTACTCTAAATGTAAATGCATTGAATTCTCCAATAAAAAGATACAGTGGCAGGATGGATTGAAAAACAAGACCCAACAATATGCTGCCCCCAGGAAACACATATTAGCTCTAAAGACAAACACAGGCTGAGAGTGAAGGTATGGAAGACAATACTCCAAGCTCATGGTAGACAAAAGAAATCAGGTGTTGCCATACTTATGTCAGACATAGTAAACTTCAAGATAAAAAGCACAATTAGAGACAAAGAGGGGCAGTATGTAATGATAAAAGGGACACTCCACCAAGGTGATATAACACTTATAAATATATATGCACTTAACATAGGAACACCAAAGTAGTTAAAGCAACTGTTAACAGACCGAAAGGGGGAAATTAGTAGCAACCCAATAATAGTAGGGGACTTTAACACCCCGTTTACATCAATGGATAGATCATCCAGACAGAAAGTCAACAAGGAAATAGTGGAGTTAAATGAAAAACTAGACCAGGTGGACTTAATAGATATATATAGAATACACCATCTAAAATCAGCAGACTGCACATTCTTCTCAAGTGCACATGGAGCATTCTCAAAGACAGACCATATGCTTGGAAAGAAGGCAAGCCTCAAGAAACTTAAGAATACTGAAATCATATCAAGCATGTTTTCCAATTATAATACTATGAAACTAGAAATCAACTACAAGAGGAAAGCTGGAAAAATGACTAATACGTGGAGACTAAACTACATGCTGCTGGACAACCAATGGATCAATGAAGAAATTAAAGAAGAAATAAAAAAATATCTGGAGACAAATGAAAATGAACATACACCATACCAACGCATATGGGATGTAGCAAAAGAAGTTGTAAGAGGGAAATTCATAGCAATAGGGGCCCACCTTAACAAACAAGAAAAATCTCAAATAAGCAATCTTAAACTACACCTAACAGTACTAGAAAAAGAAGAAAAGAAAAAAGCCCAAAGTGAGCAGAAGAAGGGAAAGAATAAAAATTAGAGCAGAAATAAGTAAAATAGAAACAAATGCAACAACAAAACAGTAGAAAGGATCAATGAAACTAAGAGCTGGTTCTTTGAGAAAATAAAAGAATTGACAAACTCTTAGCCAGACTCACTAAGAAAAAAAGAGAGAAGCCTCAAGTAAACAAAATTAGATATAAAAGAGGAGAAATTGCAATGGATAACACAGAAACACAAAGGATTATAAGAGAGTACTATGAAAAACTATATGCCTACAAATTGGACAATCTAGAAGACATGGATAAATTCTTAGACTCCTACAACCTCCCAAAACTGAATCCAGAAGAAATAGAGACTCTGAATAGACCAATCACAAGAAAAGAGATCGAAACAGTAATGGAAAACCTCTCCAAAAATAAAAGTCCAGGACCAGATGGCTTCTCAGGTGAGTTCTACCCAGCATTTAAAGACTTAATACCTATCCTTCTCAAACCATTCCAAAAATTTGAAGAAGGAATCCTTCCTAACTCATTCTCTGAGACCAACATCACCCTGATCCCAAAGCCACACAAAGACAACACAAAGAAGCAAAATTACAGGCCAATATTGCTGATGAAAATACATGCAAAAATCCTCAACAAATTATTGACAAACTGAATACAGCAATACATTAAAAGTATCAAACATCATGATCAAGTGGGATTTATACCAGGGATGCAGGGATGATTCAAAACCTGCAAATCAATCAATGTGATAGCCTACATTAACAAAGTGAGGAATAAAAATCACTTGATCATGTCAATAGATGCAGAGAAAGCATTTGACAAGACCCAACATCCTTAAATACAATGTTTTATGTATATAACTGAATAAAAATTAAACAGTGAAATAATTGCTCTTATTCGTGTTTGTCAGACAATCAAACTGAAATATGGAGAGTTTAAGTTATTTACCCAATTCATACAGCTAGAAACAGCATAGCAGGACACTAAATCTGACTTCCAAAAATCCAAGTCTCTTTATGCTAAAAGTGAGAGTCAAAAGGCTCTTTCTCAAAAGCATTTACACATATTGAACAATCTGTCACTCTGTGGAGACTGGGAAGAATGAGGTATGGTGATCATTACAACATGTTTATTATTTTGATGAATTATGCAATCCACTTGACTAAGAAAAAAAGACTGGTGCAATAGGGAAGTAGTGTTGATGATACGAAGCAAGGCAGTATTTACTGCATAGCATAAAAATTAAATGAAGAGTTGGGGGCTGGCCTGGTGGCTAGTGGTTAAGTTTGCACTCTCTGCTTTGGCAGCCCTGGGTTCTCAGGTTTGGATCCTGGGCGTGGACCTAGCATCACTCTTTGAGTCACGCTGTGGCGCCATCCCACATAAAATAGAGGAAGATTGGCACAGATTTTAGCTCAGTGACAGTCTTCCTCAAGCAAAAAGAGTAATTATTTATACTAATCACTATTATGTTAATCACACATAAAGCACTCAACTAATTTTTGGCTGAGTAGACAAATGAATAAATGTTATTATTACATATAATCCTCAGCCAAATACTGCTAATGTAACATCTTATTAAACACTGAGATACATTCTACCCTTCTTAATACCTGACGTGAGCTGTTGATTTGATATTAACTCCTGAATGTCACTGAAGAAAAGAATATTGGAATATAAATTGTTATACCTCTTTTATTTTCAAATTAATCATTCAAATCCTCATGTTCCCTATAGCAGGAAGCACAGTACACTCTTCTTGAAACTATCAACTCTGCTCCTCCTAGGTGTTGGAGATCCCAGGAGGTTTCTGAATACCCAGAGTTGTCAGACCCCTTTCAAACATCAAGCAGAAACTGACCTGAATTGTCTCCAGTATTGCTGTTCCCCTTTATAGCCACAAGGTGGCACTGTTGACCTGCTAGCATTGAAGCGTTTATAAACTGGCAGTAATGCCCTGTTGTTTAGACTCCCTGGCTGCACAGCCTTGTCCTACACTGGTCCTCGGAGGTCACAGCTCTCATTGTTAACACCCATATGCTTAGAAGCTATATATGCTGAAGCACAATAAGACATCAGGGTGACCATGTACTAAGAGACTCCCAAACTCCACTTTATGATAGTGGAAAATGAGGTACTATTCCCTCAACAACATTTAGGTCTTTATTTTGGGCATTGGCCACAGCATAGATTCCTTTTCCTTCCAGATAATTTAATTCCAGGGGACTTGTTGCTCTCTTTTGCCACTGGGTGTTGATTTAAGTCTGCTCTGTTCCTGAATAGCAGTGCTTAATGGTTTCAGATCCTCTTTCTCAAAAGGCTCTGTGTTCCTCATGCAAATTCCTCCTGCAAATGTGACTTACCCTCAAACCAGGGAGTGAGGGGAGTGGCTGTTGGCTGGCCCCATCCTCCCCTTCTTCTATTCTCAATGTACCCTCTTCCAGTAAAATTGGACCATAGTCAGCCAGTGTTAGCAGTAACACTTCATAGATTATTTTTTTTAGTTAAACTGACAAAACATTTGTACTCTACCAATTTAAAATGCCTTTAGTTTATGCTACTTCATTCTATCCACTCAAGATGTGTGCAAACACTGTACTAAGAGATTTTTTTGTGCTGTGGTAACCTCATAGCAGAGCTGTGTCTGCCCTTCAAGATCTGGCTCTTTGGGTTACCCTGTTCCCCCATCACCCTTACCTGTCAGTGGACTCACTCCAAAGCCTGTCTTAGGACTATTGTGTTCAGTTTCCTGAATACCCTCATGGGGCTTGAGAATTCTGTGAGAAACTTAATCTCCACCCTTAGAACCGGAGCAGAGACCAAACTTATGTACCTGGCTTGTCTGTTCCTTAATTTAGGACTCTATTGTAATGGATCCAGAGATTCATTGTAGAAACTGTCAACTCTTCACATAGCTGTTTTATATTATAAGTAAGGGGATGTTTATGAGGCCCTTAATGTGCTAAATTTGTGCAAGTTATTGTGAGGAATAGTGTCAGGGAAGTGGGAGAATTTCCCCTCACCGCTTTTCCTTAAGGTTCTTATGGCTGGTCAAATAATCAGAGGCAGGTTAGCAAGAGAAAATCGAACAAAGTTTAATAGCATGTATACATGGGAGAAACCCAGAGGAAACTGAGTAACTCAGCCATCTGGCTGAGTCCACCTGTTTAAGTATCCTAAGCTACAGACAAGGAGGACATAGTGGTCTGGGACTTCAAAGGGACTACATAGAGATGGAATGCAAATGTCTGTTAAACAGGTTTTGCTAGGCCCAAAAAATGGGTTTGTTGGTGTCCTTTTATCACACCTATTTTCCATCATACTATAGCTATCACCGATATGAGCTCCTTCCTGGAACAGGCCTTCTACGTTAGAGTCCTTTAGGCAGTTTGAGGGGGAAGGTCAGATGCTCTTCCTGAGTCTTTTGAGGCTTCATTGTCTTCAGCTCGAAACAGTCTGCATACTAGAGTGGCACACCTTCGGGCGGCCCGCCCTCAACCCCAGCAATAGCAACTGATATGTTAGTCCCTGTATTCTTTACAAATCTCTGCAACAGGTTGGTAGTTTTTACCCCTGTGTACACCCAGTTCAAGTCAAACTTCTTATAATTACGTTGGCCGCTTGCATTGATCTGGAGAAGCCTGGTTCAGGAATTAAGATCTGAATTTTGACCAACTAACTGACTCCTCTTTGAGTCCCTTTTAGGTTTGCAGCTGGGTGAAAGCATAGCCTAGGTGGAGAAAGCTCTCCTAGGGAGACCAATGGGGTGGACCAGATGTTTGAAAATATCACCTGACAGTATGTATCATATTCCTATGGATTATATGCTTTCTGCAGATGTTTCAAAAAAATTCATTTTTATAATCATCTATAGAAGCCTGTTATGGAAATTAAATACAATCATGCACAAACACCAGTATTTTGCAAGTGCTCAAAACATTTGAGCTTTTAATTTCTTTATCATTACTATCATTATTATCACTATATTATGACAATGAGATTATTAGTATCATTTTAGGCAATCGGTGTTGAAGTTGGCCCTTCTGTCCTCTGAGGGACAGTAGGAGGATGGTGGTGGATAAAACTCTTCCAGCAGCCGTGAGTTGGAGAAAAGCCCTATTAGAGAGTTTTTTTCTAAAAATGACAAGCACACCCATGGCTCCGGCTTGAGAAAATGAGAGCCAAGCCTGAGGGTATTAAGAGCCCCTTTCTATAGGCAAGTGGATGTCATTTTCTTTCCCGCTGTTAGTGAGTGTGGCTTTGGAAGAATCTGCCCCGGGAGCCCCCAGCAACACCGAGTTGTAGTTACTCTATCTAACCCCCACAGTGTGGGACAGTTGATCTCTATTCCTGCTCGCAGTTTAATGCCAAATTCTTTCGCACAACATTTAGGTCTTTATTTTGGGCATTGGCCACAGCATAGATTCCTTTTCCTTCCAGATAATTTAATTCCAGGGGACTTGTTGCTCTCTTTCTGTCTCCTATTCTCTGGGAGCTATCGTGCTCTGCAGGGTGCTCTTATAGCTGTCCCTCACATTCTCATTAGCTTTCAGGTTCAGAATGGATTTGAGCTGCACAGTCACTAACCCCTGTCTCTCAGCCCTAAACTTACCCATTCATACTCAGCTTTGTGATGTTGGGGTTTGGACTCTAGCACTCTTCTTTGTCAGCTGGTTCCCCCTAGTTTCCACCCAAAGAGAGCAACAAGAAAAGACTGGAAGGTTGAAGCAGGGGAGGGGATACTTGGTCCTTCCTGTCTGTTCCTGTCTTGTGAGTATCCCTCAGCAATGACTTTTCATCCTGATAGTGGAGTTGATTCTAGTCTCCAGGATTTGTTTGTTTGTTGGTTAACTGGCTGGTTGATTTGAGTTTGGATTTGTGTGGGGGTTGGATTAGGGTTTTGGAATTCCCAATATCAAATCAGCCTCACTGAACTCCCTCAGAGTCACCAGCAGCAGCTAGGTAGACTTCCATCCTCAGAGATCTCCATCCTAGCTCTAAGGGCACCTCCTCTGAGTTACTGTGACACTAGTACCAGTTAGAGGCAGCGCCCCTCTTCTGAGATTTGAGATCCAGTTCTGTGGACCACCTCCAACCTTTTAAGTTCTAACGACCCAACTTCTTCCCATTCTTCTCCCCCTCCAGTCCCTGGTAATCACTAATCTACATTCTGTCTCTATAAATATATCTATTGTGGACATTTAATATAATTGAATTCATATAGTGTGTGGCTATTTGTGTCTAGCTTCTTGTCATATAGCATAATGTTTTCAAAATTCATCCTCTTTGTAGTATGTATCAGTACTTCATTATGGCTGAATAATATTTCATTGTATGGATATGCCATGCATGTTTATCTATCCATCAGTTGATGGAATTTTTTTGTTATTACCACTTTTTGACTATTACAATTAATGCTTCCATGACATCTATGACAAATACTTGTATTGACATGTGTTCTAAATTCTCTTGGGTATAAACCTACAGTGGAACTTTGGGTCATATTGATTACACTACCTTTAACTCTTTGAGAAACTGCCTAATTGTTTTTCCAAACGGCTACATTATTTAACCTTTTCACTATCAGTGTATAAGGGCTCAAACTTCTCTACATCCTCGTCAGCACTTGTTATCACCTGTGTTTTTTATTATAGCATCCCAGTGGGTTTAAAGTGGTATATCATTCTGATTTTGCCTTCATTTCTCTGTTGACTTGTGATTTTGAACATGTTTTCAGGTGGTGATTGGCCATCATATTCTTCTTAGGAACAATGTGTATTCAGATCCTTTGTCCATTTTTAATTGGGTTATTTGCTTTTTACTGTTGAGTTGTAAGAGTTCTTTGTGTACTCTGGAAACTAGAATCTTACCAGGTATATGATTTGCAAATACTTTACTCAACCTGTGGGTTATTTTTTCACTTTCTTGATGCTGTAATTTGAGGCATACCATTTTTAATTTTGCTGAAGTCCATTTTTTTCTATTTTTTCTTTAATCATTTGTCCTTTTGGTATTATAACTAAGAAACATTACCTAATCCAAGGTCATGAAGATTTACCTCTATGTTTTGTCCTAATAGTTTTCTAGTTTTATCTCTTCCACTTAGGTTTTTAGTACATCTTGAATTAATTGTTATATGTGGTGTGATTCTATTTGCTTCTTATTATAGAATTTTATAGATTTGAACTAATTTTTCCTATTTTTTCATTATTTTGCTAATAAAGTTCTTAGTTCAAGAGCACCTTCTTCTGTCAATATCATTAAGATCAGTTTATTTAAAGAATAATAACATCCTAGGAGGGCATGGAGAGGTTGCCATGTAGTGTGGTGTTCTTTTATTTCTTTAGGATCTTGATTTTCCCCTCTAATTTCCTTCTTTCTTTTTATTACCACTTCTCTAAGGAAGCACCTCTTTCCTCCAGCTATCTCCTCCTTCCCAGAAGCAAATCATTTCCTAGGCTGCCATCTCAGGTCCTATTCACTTTCAAAAGTCTTTCCTGTAGTCAGTGCTATTTTCAGTGACATCCTGACCTGTGTTTGACATTTTAGAATTTAGTGTGGATTTTTTTATTTCTGGAGATTTTATTTGTGCTACGTATATGCTGTAGGGGAGGAAGACGTTTCCTTTACCCACTCTGGGTCCTTCTGGTTGGATAATGAATTAAATTCACATGAGACGGAATAACAGGAGAAAATTAAACAAAGCTTTATAACGTGTATACTTGGGAGAAGCTCAGGTAAACTAAGCAACTTGCCAAAATGGCAGAATCTCTCACCTTAAATACCACCCTCAGCTAAAGACAAAGGAGGACGCTGGAGATGGCGAGAGTCAGTTATGGGAGATTGCCAGAAAAGCACAGTAAACAAGGAAGGTTAGTATGCAGATGTAAGTCCTTGCCTTCCACATTAAGAGTTTCTAGAGGTAAGGTCATCCCCCCTTCTTCCTGGTACAGTTAGGGAGACACCTTTACAGATGGAGATTTCCTTTACAAATGTAAATGTCTCTTAACAAAGGGTAACTTCTGCTTATCAGAGTTTCTCTCATGTCTGCAGTTTTTTAAAGTAACCAGCCCAAAATAATCCTCATGCCAAAGAGAGGTATCTTGGGTGGCCAATTCCAGTCCCCCACAATGTCTTCCACACTCCTCTCCTCTTTTCCATGTAGCCTTTTAAAGCTTCCCTCTATCCACACTCTGAACCTAAAGTCAGCAACAACTGTGGGAACTCCAGCAGGAACGCTTTCTCTCCTTAAAATAATTTGAAATCATGCCACTCTCTGTCTATTATTAATGTTGAAGGAGTGGGCCAATGTGGTTTTATTTATCCTCTTTCTTATGTTATGGTTTCTTTGGGAAGATGCACGGTGAGATTCAGAATCAGGCAGCCATCATTGTCCTAGGCCACTGAGAATATATACACCACATTTAGTCTACCTCTACATGTATGTATGTGCTTGTCGTTGTTACTTCGAGCACTTTGGGTATTATGTCTTTAACTGGTTTTCGTTGTCATGTAGGATATGTGTGTGTTTTTATATAGTTTTTAGTTGGCAACACTAAAGACTTTTATTATTAACAATCTTTTCAGATCACTTTCTTGAGATTTTAGGAAGGTAATTGCTTCATTACCTGCAAATGATGATGAATTTTTATTTTTTTAATAAACATATTTTCTTCATTTACTAGTTGAGTTGTATTGTATCAAGGTGATATGTAAAACATGTTTTAACAAATAATTTCAAAAAGCTAATTGGAAAAACCTTAACTTATTTCTGATTTTTAGGAATAATATAGCTAAAAAGCAAGAATTTTTCTTCCATGTTAATAAACAGTCCTTTTATTTTTATTCTACATATTTTAAAAAATTCATTATTTTGAACTTTTTCACTAGCCTCAAAATTTATGCAGTTTGCTATATAATATTTGTGTTAATTTATTGATAGAATGGACTTAATTGATATATTTTCTAATATTGAACTGTTATTATTCTCTGTAATTATTCCATATAGGCAGTGTTTGATGTGGGTATAGAACTTTAAATGTGAAATTAGAGAGAAACTTAGAAGCTACATGGTATTAGTGAAGAAATTTATCATTTTGAAGTCTTAATTTTCACTTAAGTAAAGTGACATTAAAATTAGTATCTATATATTAGGGTTATTTTGAAAATTAAATGAGGTAATGGAAAAAAGCACTTAGTACTCAGTAAGTAATCTTCTAATAATATCTATTATTTTCCTTTTAAAATATCTAACCAAACTGATTTGTCAAATTCATTTATAATTTTGTATCTGCAATTGTTTGTGTGGTTGACCTGCAGTTTTCTTTCTTCTGAATTTTTTCATCTACATTTTCTTCTCTGTTTTCTGATTTTGCCATCAGGATAATGTTAAATTTTCTAAAATGATTTTGAAAGTTTTGCAATGTTGTTTGCAAAACATGCAATACAGCATAGGAAACATATGAAAATATATTGTGGTCTGACCTCTTACTCGGAAGATAAATCTGCAAAGAATTTTTTGTCATCTGTCTCCATTTATTGTTTCTCTCTGTTGAGTTTTTCTAAATCTTGTTTGTGTCAATTTTGTAATTCTATTTAGAAAATGATCACTTTTTCTTTACATGTTTATACAAAGTATCGTCTCTTCCGTTCACTTCCTCTCTCAGTTTACATTACAGTCACTTTGGCCCTAGGCTCTGCATATTCCTTGCTCTCCCTGCCTTGAGTTTCCATCAGGTTCCCATTTCCAATTAGAAGCCAACTTCACGTTTTTGCACCTCCTAGAATAGCCGAAGAAATCAATTGTCTTATCTAGCTTCCATACTCTAATGGGAATGACTTCACGGTTTTGTCAGCAGCCACTCTATTACAGTCTGCCCTAAGGCTCACCCTAACAAGAACTGTGGGGGATGGGGTTTCCCTGAGTCCTCAAGACCAGAGAGACTCCTCTTAATTCTTCAGGCTTTATAGTCTGCCGACTTAACTCTCTGACCAAGATAAGGGCTGAGAGTACCTAAAGAGCCCTAAGCACTGGGGATATCTGGAGCTGGAGACCTCACTTCATACCATGACTGTACACTAGAATTGGATTTAGTAAGGTAGATCTACATATGCTAGAAGTAACAAGCACACTAGAAATACATTTGTTTATTTCCAAATCTTTTAATGTTTTACAAGCTACAAAGGTTTTCATAACAATTGTTTTGAGTTCACAGTGCCAAATTAAAATTGCTCTATAGTGTTTTTTTTTTTTTAAAGATTTTATTTTTTCCTTTTTCTCCCCAAAGCCCCCCGGTACATAGTTGTATATTCTTCGTTGTGGGTCCTTCTAGTTGTGGCATGTGGGACGCTGCCTCAGCGTGGTTTGATGAGCAGAGCCATGTCCGCGCCCAGGATTTGAACCAACGAAACACTGGGCCACCTGCAGCACAGCACGCGAACTTAACCATTGGACCACGGAGCCAGACCCTGCTCTATAGTGTTTTAATGGCAAGGAACTGAAACTCAAAAAGCTCTAAGTGAAATTCTTGGGTAAATCTTCCAGTCAAGGCCAGAGTCTGATTTCAAACCTGGACCTATGACTCCTAGTTAATTTTTCTTACCACTGCATCCAGCTTGGTTTTCAGGAAATCCCATATCACTTTTATAGGCATGAACTTCAGCTTCTGACATGTAAATGCAGAGAATCATCATGTTCAAGGAAATTATTCAAGGCAGTTACTCGGGCCATGTCATTCTGCAAACATTTTTTCTCTCATTAGGAATTTTGTAATACCAATGGAGTTTAAATATGAGAATTTCTTTTTGTACTTTTCTTGGGGCAAAGTAGAGAGATTGTTTTGGAATCTTGGAGCTGTGTCTACCAAAGGAGTGTACAAATTATGAGGAGTAGGGGGGAAATGTAGCATGATTATCTTGTGTGGGAATGCCAGAGGAGTTTAACAAAAACATTTCTAAGTTTTCTTCTGTTTTGATCTTATTATTGTTCTACTGAACTTTCGTGAAAGATCTTCCTGGGGCTAAACGTCAATAGCTTTTAGAGTTAAGCATCCTTAGTACACACTTTCTTATCTGATTTGTCTAGACATCAGGGTTAAGGGAAGGGGGAACAACCACGTACAGATTGGCCGGAAGTATGTGGATGTAATGAGGGATGTTGTGTCCAAAGTGATATCATGAAGGAGAAGAGGGCTGCCAGGTAGAAAGCTAACATGACACAGACATAGGAGCCATATGTGCTGAGTGCCTTGAACCGGGCATCCCAGGATGGGAGATGGCAGACTGCTCAGAGGATTTGGACGTAGGAAAATTCAATTCCAGAAAGGTCAATGTATCCCACTGAGAAAGCAATGAAGCCGTAGATAACATTGACCCTAATATTGGCACAAGACAACTTTACCTAGTCCACACATTTACAATAGGTATGAGGCATACTCTGGACACCACAATAAGGCAATCTCAGGATGAGAAATATGAAAGGAGTCACAAACACCAAAGTCTTGACTATGATGACTATGCCCAGAATGGCTATCACCTTACTGGTGAGGATCATGCTATATCTCAGCGGATTGTAGATGGCAATATATCAATCTATGGCCATGACTGTCAACACCACAGTCTCCAGGCCAATGCATATGTGGATAGTGTACATCTGTATGATGCAAACACGAAACACAGTCTCCCTGAGATTGAACCAAAAATGACCATTTCATTGGCTGTGGGAGATGGTGGTTGTGGACAGGCCAACGTCAGTGCAGGCCAACTTGGCCAGGAAGTAAAACATGGCGTTGGTGGAGGCTGTGTTCAGTATGGATCACAAATAGGGTAGTGATGTTCCCCAGGAGGGTTATTAGACACACTTCAAAGAAGGGGAAGACGATCCAGATGTGCCCATTTTGAAGCCCTGCAATCTCCATCAGAAGGAAGGAAGATGGGTGGAACTGTGCATTGTTGGGATGCAGCATATTGGCTGGAATTGGTTATAGACACATTTCTTGCAGGAGTTTTCTTGTTTCCAGTTGGAGATCCTAACGTCTTTCATAACATGTTTCCTATTTTCTGGAGAAATAGAAAATCCATTCTTTAATTCCATAATACAGCAGAGGAGACCTAGAGAGGGAACATGAGGCACAGTTAAAGAGAAATTCTCACTTCAATGTATGTGCCCAACCTACATAGAAAATCATGCAGAAAATTTCCAAGTAGAGCAATCCTGCTCTTCTCATTTCTTTCTTCCATTCAGTCTATAAAGACATTAAATTACCAAATATTTATTGTTAATTACATCTGTAAATTAGGATGGACAGCATAAACAGGATGCTCTGTGTGTGTGTGTGTGTGTGTGTGTGTGTAAAATATCACTGGAGTGGGATTTAAGAATTGGACTTAGTGATGCAGCCAGTTTGATGGTTCAAGGCAATGATTCATTCTTGCAAAATAGATATGAAAAATTAAGAAGATCCCATGTGGGAGGGAATCCACTAAAGATGGAGGATTGGATAGCTGATGTTTGGATCTGAGCTAAGGAATGGATTTGAAAATTTAGACACGTTGGATGACTATTGTACAGTTCCAGCAAAATAATACTCCCTCCTAGAACTACAAAGTCTTATCACTCATTATATTATGCTCCCTTTCCTGAATAGATTAACCCTAGAAAGTCCCAGAAGAATCTTTTGTGGTTTATGATCTTCTTTTCTACCCTCTTCATGCTGCATTATATTAATGAATAATCCCTTCATGCCACCTGGATACAGGCAGTGACAATGTCTCTGTCTTTTTTAAAGCTAGAGCAATGCCAAGGTCAGATACTTGCTTTAACTTTGGAACAATCTAGTTTGTGTTAGTGCTGTAGCTAGTTTCCCTCATATAGTGATGGGAAATAATATATTTAAGTTGGCAGCAGACTTGTTTACTGTAACCGTGGAATCTATCTGGTGTGCCTTGGGGTTGAGTCTGAGCTGTAACTGGTCCTGTGCCATGGACAAAATCTGTACCATGATGGAGGCTGTGGGGTACTTGGGTGTGTGCAAATGAGACTAGGCTACCATTAGAAATTTGGCTATGAATCCAGGTTATTCTCAGCACAGTTCCCATCTCTCTTTGTTGCTACATGGCTTGGAGATGGCCCTATCTACAGAAACTCTGGCTGAGTCACTGGAGCTCCATCATCCCATGAATCACTTGAGTTACAGTCAATGTGAGCCCTCTTCCAGCATAACCAAAAGCTGACATACCTACCTCTGCCCAGCATCTGAGATATCATTTGCGAAGAACTGGATGCCACAGATGGTGACCTGCATGTGACTGACTTCTCAATAGCCAGGGCCTGGGAGTTATACAAGAACTCTAGTCACCCGGGAAGGGCCTCTCACAGTGGGCTGTGTCCCTGGACCTGGAGTATGGGACAGAAAATTTCTGTATCTCTGAGGATAAATCTCTGTTCTTTCTAGTCAGCTATACCTTCTGCTTACAGATGATCTGCAATCTGCATCCTCCATGAAGTACCCTCCCCAAATAGGTCCTAAGAATCTATTCAGGCAGAGGCACGATGACCTCTTACCAATATTTTAAATCTCACTATGGTCCCAGGTGAGCAGTTACTTTAGGCATACAGGCAGTGAAGGCAGGGAAAGAGCTGCAGGAAAAAAAATGTAGGGAAATATCAGCATTTCCTCAAAGTCAGCTCAGAAATATATGTATATTTAGAGAATGGCAGAGCCAGAATTCTAATATGAGCTTCCAAAGTTTGAGCTATGTCTGTTTTAAGAATTACATTGTATGATTTTTGTAGTACCTCTAACACCCAATATAAAAATATTATTGATAGAAGGGGCCAGCTTGGTGGTGCATTGGTTAAGTTCTCACGTTCCCCTTCGGCCGCCCGGGATTCGCTGGTTCGGATCCCAGGTGCAGACATGGCACCGCTTAGCAAGCCATGCTGTGGTAGGCGTCCCACATATAAAATAGAGGAAGGTGGGCATGGATGTTAGCTCAGGGCCAGTCTTCCTCAGTAAAAAGAGGAGGATTGGTGGCGGATGTTAGCTCACTGCTAATCTTCCTCAAAAGGAAAAAGAAATATTATTAACAGAAACATGAAAATAAATATATATTTATACAAAGGAAAGCAACTTTATCATACATGCTAAGAATATGACCTTTTGTCTACTTGTTTGTTCTGTGACCTTGGTCAATTTAATCTGCCGTACTAAGCTTTGTTTGTCTTACAGGGAAAATGGGAAAAAATTATTTTTCCTTGTAGGATTGTTGGAATGATATAATAGGATAATGCCTAGAGAGGGCTCAGCAACTGTTTATTAGAATTTGATTCACAAATAAACACTAGACCTTAATATAATTCTTTTATGGCATCTCTTAAGTCAACATTTTGGAGTTGGATAACTTACATATCAATCCCTTTTCTGTGATTCTGTAGCTGAGAGATACTGAACACATTTCTTAACCTCTTTGAGCCTCATGTTCCTTCTTATAAATTTACAAGGGTGATGAAAGTGATAATTCACATTTCACGTGGGTTTTCTCTTAATGAAGTGAGATAATGAATTTGACTAGAATAGCAGTGTTTGACAATAGATCCAAGATATTACTAAAATGCATATTATCTTTATTACTTATTTGAAATAGATGTTTTTTGGTGTTGAATAGAAAAACTAGTTACTTTTCAGTTCACTAGATTGCTCTTGTAAACGACTCTTACTTATTTGTTCAAGAAATGTATTTAGTTTGACTGCTAGATGTAAGTGATGATCACATGACAAACAAACATTCCTTGATTCAACCTAAGTTTACTAACCTCCTGTTATGAGTTAGACAACACACTGATTAGGTGTTCAATAAATATAAACTAAATCAATCACAGTTTGCTTCTCATTTGAGCCTTACACATATGTAATGGTCAAGCCAACTACATTTCTTGAATAAATAACAGATGATCTCATGTGAGCTATCAGGCTAACTAACTACCTGCAATTTTTCAAGGTATTTTACACGCATCTTTACTTGAATAGCTCTAAGGTTAATAACCATCTTCTCTTCAGGGACCCCTTATTTATGATAAAAGAATATAAAAGATAAAAAGTTGGTGACTTTTCTTGATTATTTATAATATTCTCTACAAAATTTGACATATCTGGCTATACATTTTCATATCAATGTTTTTGAATTTCAATATTAGTTAAAATGTTAGCAACTCAACATTTTCTTCAATAACCACGAATCTTACAAAACACACAAAAGGATATGTCTGGAATATTAGCTTTTTAAAATCCCACTTTGGGCCTGGCGATCACTCTAAAATTATGGAGAATATCTAAGCATACAATCATAAAACATAAATAGCGATTATTCCATTTCTCCTTTTTTAAAATTTTAATCCTCAAGGTAAACATACCAGTTTTTATTTCAAGGTGTATTAGTACACATGATTTTTTTTTTAAATTAGCATTATTTTGTATAACTCTTGGTCTATCTAAATGGATAAAGAGAAATTAAAATCTCTTCTAGGGGACTCTGAGAACAAAAATAGAGACAATATCTAATATCACAGATTTAATCCTGAAAAAAATAGTATAGAATAGTAATTGAAATGACAATATATAAAAATATTGGCCTTTAAGTTTTTGTTCAGAATTTTCCTCCAACTCTTCATCTATCTGGGCCAATGTGCTGGAATCTTCTCTTTGTCTCTCCAGGACCACTCCATACTCTGTATCTTGGAAAACTCACAAGTATGTACTGCATTGATAGCTTCCTTTGGCCTTTGACACCTGATTGGGTTCAGAAAGTAGAAAGCACCAGCAGGAGGGTAGGAGGAGAGTAAAATCAGTGTATTTGTTCTGGTTTCCACCTTCTCTCTCCTTGTAGGTGACCTGCAGGTCATCATGGGCTAGATGAGTCCTTCAAAATAAATGTCAACTCCTGTCAGGTAGGTTTCTTCACAATGTTCTCTTTGTCTCTAGCTTCCAGGAACCACTTCTCTTCATGTGAAAGAGTTGTCAATATCCCTTACATTTACTGTCCCTATTGTCTTTTGTGGTTTCCCTACACTGTGCCTATAGTTTGCAATAGTTTAAGTGGCCCAGTTTGAGTTTGCCAACTATTTTTTCCAAAACTTTCACGTATAGCCAATATGCAGTTTAATCTTTTCCTGCAGAGTCTTCTATTTAAACTTAATTTTCCTTTATATAATAATATACCATACATAATATATATTACATATTTGTATGTAATTTTACTGGTTTTATTGTTTTTCCTTTGCCATAGGCAGTTTTGTCTTTGAATTCAGGTTTCTCAAAGACTTTTGAACTACATATAAATATATCTCAAAGTAACTAATTTTGTAGTTAGTGGAAAAGACTGAAACACACTTCATAAGAGAAGATTTAGAAATGGCCAATAAATGATGAACATTATTAGTATTCAGGGAAATGAAAATTGAAACTACAATGAGATACTGATTCTCACTCACTAAAGTAGCTAAAAGTCAAAAGACCAAATATTGGTGAGAAAGTGGAGCAACTGGTACTCTCATACATGTTGGTAGGAGTAGAAAATCATGAAACCGCTTTGGAAAACTGTTGTGAATTTTCTTCAAACTTGCCACCTGGAAAATGGAAGGGTCTGCAAACATCTGGAATTTCTATAAGTTTGTTTTTGGACCAGGATAAAATCAAAGCACTAAGTATTATGAGTTGTGGATTAATAAATCAATTGAGTGGATCATCTTTGGAACAGATTTGAGAAGATATTGTATCTGCATTAAACTCCATGAAAGTTCACTTCTTTAAGTTAGACTAACTTACGTCTGCTCCCATGGTACAGGTGAATAACATAAAGTTAGAGGTAAACAGTACTAATATTCAATGAGCTAGACTGGTTTCTATATTCTGTAAAGTACCCTGTGATGCATAAAGGGTTCCCAAGAAGAAGAGATGTGTGGTGGGGATAAGGGAGGTGTATGGGAAATGGCATTGTCTTGGACCATTTAATCTAATAGAATATAATTAACTCCTGAGTTATCATATTTTCTCTTGTCACCATTTCCTCAATTATTTTTATCTTTTGTATATTTTTTCTCCTTATTGCATATATGCTTTCTGTTAACTTGTGTATAAATGCATTTAATATTCTCAGACACTAGAAAATTCACACCATATTTAACACAAACATAAGCATGTGTACACATACACACATAGTTTAGTAAAAAAAATCAATACTCAAACTGCACAGAGAATATTCCCAGAAAATTAGGCTCATGCTCCAGGTCCAAGGCAGTATTATTCTGACACAGATTGCAAGAGGGAAATGCGAAGTGAGAAAGTGGGCATGTGAAGGCTCAATGTAAAAATGTATACAGGAGCTACCCTACCACTGTATGTGGGGCCTGGTGCAAATATTTTTTGTGGAGTCTCTGAGTATATAAACAATTTCACTAAAAACCATATGACAAAATTCATGGGCCTATGTGGTATATAATAATTTAATGATTGAAGATCTATGATACTGCATAGAGAAGAATTAATTATATATTTGATTGTTGTCCAATCACTGCATATAAAGATTCTTTGTCATTTCCAGGCACTTACTTCTTTCTCTTCAGTTCCACTGACTGTTTATTCATGTTTTGTAATTGTCAAAACAGGCCGTTTCTGACCATTTCATTTCTCTTGCTACAAATAGAAGCTGGTTTTTACTTACAATGTCTTACAATTAACACTATTACTTACAATGCCATGGCTCTTCAGAACAATATAGATCATCTTGCCTCTAGCATTTCCAAATTCCAATTATTTAATGCTGATTGCATCATTACTTAGGATGTTGCACTATCCATTGTATTACCCATGAAAAACAGCTTCCCATGACTTTCTCAAAGGTTCTTTCTGTGCTTCATTGGTGAGGACCACAAATGCCAGGCTTAAACATATCATTCAGGAAAATTTGAATGATAATTTTATTCTGTTCATATTAAATTTATTTTTTTGAATTTTATAACATTAATATAGAAAAATATATCTTTCGACCACCTGAACTATTTAGGCTCTCGTTGCATTTCTAGAAGTTGATCTCTCTCAATTCTGACTTCATTGCTGCCTTTCACACAGTGTCACCAGCTTGGAATACAGGTGAGGCACCTGTGATCAGAGTGAGAAGAACATCCCCGTGTGTATAAGGAACGCTGCTACCTCATCTGGCATTATTTAACATTGACTCAAGAGAGCATGTCATCATATCAATGGGAGGTAAAAGAGGACACAGATTGAAAGTACCTGGTGGTATTGCAGAGCAATGGTCTCAAAAGCCTTTCGAGTAGTTAGGTATGGCCACTTCTTGAGGAATGCCTGACAGGTAGTATGGAGCCTATGGAGGGAGTAGGTTGGTTACACTGGGTACCAGTGCCAAGGGCGAGGGTGCAGCAAGGTAAAGAATGTCTGCTGCTTCTGCCACCCTTGGGTTCAGTAGCTAGAATGCAGAATGAGAGTTTGAACACAGATGGATGAGAGTCAATGAACAGCTCATAGCTCAAGACCAAGGTTCAGTAGTGGATGATTGGTAGACCAATGCCTTGAACTCATCCTATGTCTAACATGAGTGATGAGTGAAAGTTACCTCCAATAAGCATGTCATTGCTCTTCTGGTGACTCCATTTAATGTGATTTCATGAAAGGACTACTCTGTCCAGAAACACTTATCTGCTCACCAAGCTACTCTCCTGAAACCAAGTCCCAGCCTTCAGATCTCAGAACAACTCAATAGACATGGGTCACAGAGTTCCTTAGGGAAAATAGCTGACTCCTCAAGCTGGTGGGTATTGGGAAAAGAGAGTCACAGAGTTCTCTGAAGAGGAGAATGGAAGATCGGGTCCATGTGTATTTGGTCCAGGCTCAGGGCACCCCACTCAGAGAGCATTGCTGTCCCCAAGCACCAGAAGTGGACTTAGAAAATTTTGAGGAAGCTACTCCAAAGCACAGAGGTCCCTTGAGAAGGGAGCCTAGGACAGAGACTCTGTTTAGCCAGGTCTAAGGTGGGTAGTGCAGTTTGATTGTGAACCATTTCAGGTCCAGCAGTACTGTGCACTCCAGCCCACATTGTGTACACTATTATTTTTACTTTGAATTTTTGCCAATATCATAAATAGATTTAACCAGAAAGTTTCTTTATACATGCCACAGTCCCCTTCATACCATTTACAGCCGAAAAAACTTTGTGTTTATTTAGTGCGCTTATATATGGTACAGATGACCAGGGAGCTGGTCAATCCTTACCACTCAGCACTTATGGAACACAGTGAGGAGGACTGCACCATTTCAGTTGCTCTTTGATACTATTCTACTTGTACCTTCACTCAGAATTTCTGTAGTCTTCTTTTTCTCATTACAACACCAATCCTAGGCTACTCACTCTATCTGCCACTTTTTGAGATATCTCCCCCTGGGACCAAGGGTGGAGCCTCATATATATATATAAATAAAATATTTTCTACCCAAATATCTTAGAAGAGTTAAGAGTTTGTGGTCAAGAGGATTTATCTGAGTGATCTTCCTTCTCTTGTTACATCAAAATGACACTAAATATGGCTACATTTTATGCACAAAATTCCTGCCTTTTTTGGGGTCTCAATTTTCTTATTTGTAAAATAAAGGGGATAGATCAGGTGAATTTCAGTGTATTTCCATCTTTAAAATTCGATATTCCCGTAAAATTTTAGGGGCATGAAGTAGAGGCTAAAGAAAACAAATTATAACCCATGGGCACAGGCTTAGGGATATCCCACAAGGTGCTATAAATTGCAAGAATTTTGCTTTGCCAGTGTCAAATTTCAGATGAAGAGTTGCCAAAATGCATAGAGATTGCAGCAGGTATTGTTGCTTTCCTTATCTTCTTGGCTATATCTGCCCATTTCCTGATATCGTACTCTCGGGTGGGCCTTTAAGTATTTTGCCTATTGTCATGCAAACCTAGAGAGTGTCTCTAAAACATAGGATGTGATGGAGAGTTCTCCTGATATCTAAGCAACAGTGCCCTGGTCAGTCACAAATTTCAGTTCAGTGCTCCTTTGACCTAGTTTAAAGCAAACCACTTTCTCCGGCTTTATTTGGATTTTGGAAACAGGACTATATATTGGAAATCTATAGGATTAATAAATTATACTGAGATTATTCTGAGCTTGATATCAAGACTGACCTTATGTTTAAACCATAGAATAATCCTGATTTCCTTTTCCAAATTTTCTGAAATCCTCTATATCTGAAGGTAACTAGTAGAGCGAACAAAATGTATTGTAAGCAGAATTCAATTGGAACTAGATACGGAAACCTACAATTATTCACATCCAAAATGACTTTGCTTCAAATGAGGAAATACTATCATGTATTCTTAATGCCCCTGCTTGTAGCCTTTTGTATTCCTCAATTCACAGAGACTTAGTTTGTTTGAGAAAGAGTAAAGAAGAGATAAGTAGAGATAGAGATAGAGGGAGAAAGTGAGAGACAGAGAGAAAAGGGCAGAAATAAGAAAGAAGAAAGGGAGGAAGAATGACAGTAAGAACAAGATTGAAGGAACATTAAGATAAAAACTAGCAATGATTCTAGAGAAGGAAGACAAGATTTGAGGATTAATATAAAGAATATAATCTGTGAAACAAGAGGTGTTCTAATTCAGACATTGCCACTAACCCATAGCTTAAGCTTTATCTTCCACCAGCCATTCTACTCTAAAACCACCACTACCACCAGGTCATCTTCCTTTTCCATTAGCTCTTTCCCTTTGTCAAGTTACATTGGAGTGGATGAGCAGAGTGGGCAGGAAAGTTCGCTGTGCTTTGTCTGTCAACCCTAAACCACTGCCAATAAAACTGAAAAATCTGGCTACTACTATATAATAGAATAGAACATTTAAAATAGAGCTTAGATGACTAAATTTGGGTATTATGTGGATATATTCTGATTCTTTACACAGAACCATTATTTCTGTGCAAATATCTTTACAATCCACTTTTGGATCTGCTTGGTCTTGACTCCGTAGATAACTGGATTAAGGGAAGGTGGGACAACCACGTATAGATTAGCCAAAGGAATGTAGTTGTAGCAGGGAATGTTCCAACCAAAGCGACTGTGTCATAAAAGAAAAAAATGCTGGTGTGTAAAAGCACAGCATGACACAGACATGAGAACCACAGGTATTGAGAGCCTTTAGTCGGACATGGTGAGAGGGAAGGTGAAAAACAGCTTGAAGGATAAGCACATAGGAAGATGAAATCAGGATCACATCCACAAGGATATTAGAAATCACCATGAGCCCATAGATAATGTTGACCTTGATGGGTGCACAGGCCCACCAGGGAAGACCCATGTGCTCACAGTACATGTGAGGGATGATTTGATGCCCACAGAATGGCAACCTCAGAATGAGAAACACAAATGAAGACACGAGAATTAAATTTCTTCCAACAACAACAGAGGCTAGGAAACTGATGGTTTTATTGGTGAGGGTCATGGTGTACTGAAGAGGGTTGCAGATGGCAACAAAGCTGTCATAAGCCATGGTACCAACAGAACAGTCTTCATGCCTGTAAACATATGGATAAAGAACATCTGAGCAAGGCAGTCCCTAAAGTTGATCTCTTGAAGGTTGAACAAGAAGATATCCAGCATTTTGGGAGTGGTGGGTGTAGAGAGACCCGCATTAATCATAGACATCATGGCCAGGAAATAGAACATGGGCTTGTGGAGACTGTGCTCAGTCTTGATCACAAAGAGAAGTTATATTCCCCACAGGGGAAGTCAGGTACACAATACAAAATGGGAAAGCAATCCAGATATGTACAGTTTCCAGTCCTGGAATTCCTAGCAGGAGAAAGAAGGAGGGATGGAAGTAGATGTCATTGATAGAAGGCATTCTTCTAGCTAATGTCATTAAATTTCTGTTAAGGAGAAGGGCTCTCACTCTCTTAAAGATCTTTGCTTATCGAGGTCTGGGAAAGTGGAGAGACTTCTATTCAGTACGATGGAGGTATTGGGCAGGAGCAGCTAATTTACAAACATTAGAGATTCTCTTCTTTCCAGAGGGTATTTGAGCTACTCTCTCAATACACTTTATTGTTCTGAGATTCATATAGGTAATACTGCCCACGGCTTTATTTTTTGTAATATATGAGATCTTTGAAGGAACTGACAATATTTCACAAAGTAGTGTATACTCACCTGTTATGGCATTCCGTTCCATTCCTTTTCCAAATAGCCCCTTGATTACTTTTGGGTAATTACCATACACAGTGCTCCTCAAAGGGTGCTCTCAGGATCTCTGGGTCTCTCAAGACACTTTTAGAGAGTCCAAAATGTCAAAACTATTTTAATAATTATAGACAGTGTTAGCTCTTTTCACTCTTATTTTCTTATGCGTGTGCAGTGGAATTTTTCATAGGGTATATAAGAGGTGATACCACAATAGAAAAAATGCAGGCTTACATGTGGGAATTCAACTCTTCTATTAAATCTGACATTAAAGATACTTCTGAATGTTAAGCAACACCATTGTTATCACTCTTTTTAGATAAACTACAGTGCTTTATGATAAAGAATGTACTTTATGTTTACATACAATGGGTTTATTATTGTTATTTTAAAGTTAGTTTTAAAAATTATAAAATTCTATTTTAGTATCTCATGTGGTAAATATAAGGGACATAATTTGTATAGACCAAGGCTCTTTCAGTTCCTTAATAATTTTTTAGAAATGCTAGAGTTCTCAGTCCAAATGAGAACTGTCGGTTTATACTATTGTCTGTGTTTTGCTATGATATAAATGTAAGGATTTTTCTCATGGGTCTAATACAGTATCATGATGTAAGGGAGGTTAATTGGATGGTCTCTCTTTGAGGTTTCCTCATTCTAACTCTGTTTATGATCTCTGACCAGTCTGCTTCTACCGTGAGATGATTGCTATATTTGATGCTTCCTAATCTTATGAGATTGCCTTAGTTTCTGATCCCATATCTCCAGCCTGCTGTTTATTCTGTGATGCCTGCATGTCTTTGCAATAAATTGTCTTTTGATCATCAGTCATATTATGTCTTCTTGACTAACTATAACATCAAAAAATACATGCAAAATTATACCCATGTTGTAAAATTGTGCCTCGCTTCAGATATGAACAGATCAAGGTGTCTGGCGAATTTAAGTGACAATGAAATTAAAGTGTTGTTAAGGAATCTTACTTGATACCTTAAAAGTAATAAATAAAATTACTTCCCTTTAACTCTGTGTCCTTAGGGCACTATACAATTCTGTGGTTATTAACAATGTGTATTATGTAGTATTTTTCTATTTATTGACTTCTTCTCTACCAAGAGAATAGCTTCAACTGAGGGCAGAGAACTAGTAGTATTCATTTTAATATCCCCAACACTGACATATTAGTGCTTTATTCCAGTTGTTCAGCATTTAGCTTTTGAAAGGAAACAGTGTTTTGGGTTTGTATTAAATGTGCCTTCGTGTGTGTGTGCATGTGTGTGTGTGTGTGTGTAAGAGGGAAGAAGAAGAAATTACAGTTTATTTTGTATGTGGTCTCACATATCAGTTGTCCTATAATTTAGCAAGGTAGTTATTGCCCAGTAGAAATGCCAAGGCAGCGGAGTTAATAATCCCCTGTTCCATGTGAGAATAAAAAGAACATTTTGATTCCAGAGAAGCTGGGGAGAAAATTGTTCATGTATAGAAAGAGCACAACATTTGTCAGTGTTGAGGGGAAGACGCCAGGCTGAGAAACCAGAGGGCTTGTGGAACTTTACTTGGAAGAGTCTGAGGAAATAGCTTGGATGACACATCATGAGATTTACAGTCCGCAGTCAGTTCCAACTTTAGGGCAGCTGCTTCTCAACATGGCACTTTATCAGCTGAGGGGAAAGTTTCCAGGGTAGTGGCAGAGAAGACTCTTTTCCAACTGTAGAGTTCAAATTCAACAGGACATGTGCCTTTTCAGTATTTAAGTCAGGGGCTTGGCTCATTTCTGCTGCAGCTATGTGCCACAAACAGTGGCAGGCAATGTGGGGCCAATGAGCTCAGGGATCATTCCTGGACATCAGGGTGATAAGTTCATCTTTTTTTAGATCTGCACATCGATGAAGAGCCCAGCCCCAGAGTCCATTTCAAAATCTCAATTGATGATAGTTAGAGATCTTCCCCCCTGGGTGCTCACCAACACTCAGTTTATTGAACTAGTGATTTTGCTTTTATGCTGCTGGTTCTTTTTCTCGCTGACTCTAATAGTAGAATATTACAGATGAATTATATCATCTATGAATTTGAAATGGATTTTGAAACCATTCAAACATGTCTTGAAATCTTGCTATGCCATCTGCTTGCTGGAAATCCTTGGCAAAACATCTTTACTTTCTAATTCTTTGTCCTGTAAAATTGGGTTAATAAATTCTATCTAATGTGACTTATTTTAAGGACAAATACAACCAATACAAGTAAAAGATTGACTCGTAGGGTGTGCTAAATAAATGGTAGTTATTTACATTATTAGTTTTTCCTCAAATTTTATTTTTATTTTAACCATAAACAGCTAAAAATCTCACCTGTTAGCACAGCCTATTTGATTGTAAGGAGTCCATTATTTATAAATAACTCATGGGGCTTTAAGGTGAGATAAAAGAGGTATGGAGGGAGGGATGACAGAATATTCCAGAGTGAATGAGTAGCACAGCTCCTCACATTTAGACGTATTTCTAGAGTTCTGTGGATGCATACCTAAACCAATGCAGCTCAGTTTGAAAGTAAACCATCTTCTCCTTTCATTCTTACAGATTTCTCAAGCTTCATAGGATCAAGCAATTGATGGGAGTATGTACCTTCTTTCAGGCACTGTCATGACTGGGTCATGAAGCAGAAGACTAAAGGATGGCATAGGGTATGGCTGACCTAGTAGCTGTACTGGGCTTCCAGTAAAAAAGGCTTGGATATCTTTCCATAAAGTAGTAGGTACATAGGGGGCTAAGTTAGAATTGACCACCTCTAAATTCACCAGGATTATGCAGGAAAAAAAATGAGATAACAGTTCAGACCAAATGTATAATATAATACCTACATCATTTTATTTGGGTTTTGACATCAGTCACACCTTCACCTCCAACCTCAAACATATGACAGTGGCCTGCAATTGCCTCCTTCTGAATCAGATGAACCACAGCAAGCCTAGTTGCTGTGTCTGGTTCCCTGTCAACAATTTACTCTCCCAAATAATCTTCATTTGATGATAGCACATGTGGTTATGCCACTATAAGACTGTATTTGTGGCTTTCTGGCAGTGAGGAGTATACTATGTGAGCTCTGTGTGTGTGTGCGCACGTGTGAGAGACAGAGAGAGGCAGGGAGAGAGAGAAAATATTCTGCATATTACTTGCTGATATCACTGTGCTCACCTCCAGATGTCTGTTCCAATTCCATGTGCTCTGTTGTATTCCTTTGTGAAGAGAATGGAAGATGGTGCTTTGGATCACTTCTCAGCAAAGGGAGGCTATGTCCCCTTCTATCCTCATTTGCCTCCTCTCCACCTCTCTGTAGTATTACATCTCTCCTGTCCACATATCCTTATCTTTCTAATATTTCCTCTCCCAGCCCTCACTTGGAGGAATATCACAGCATAAGCCAAGTGGTTTAAAGACATGTGGTCTTGACCCATTTATCTTTGCTAATTTATTAGCTATCCAATGCCTTAAAACGTATGTTTTAAATATTCTGTCCATTTTTTTCTAGGCTTTTTTTCCCATTGGAAAAAGCACTAGTCTGAAATAGTTTATCATTACTATAAGTAGAAATCTACAAAATAATCTCTCATAAAAAATTATATTATCATAATTATTGACAACTGTTTTGACTTAATTATACCATATGTTGCTTTCTTTTGCACACAAATTACGTTTTTAATATAATAAAATACTCATTTTATTAATCTTTCCTTTTTGTTTTGCCAGAGGATATTTTACAACTGTTTTCCCCTTTGGAAAAAGATTCAGTTAAAGTTTTAGCCACATTTAGAAATATCTTCATTTTGCTCTTGAATATGAATGATAGATTAAATGAGCACAGATTTCTAAGCATAAAATCATTTTTCCTCAGGTCATGAAGACTTTTTTTGGCATCTGCTTTTGCATTTGAGAATTCTGATACCAGTCAGATTATGTTTATTTGGGGGAAAAAAGTAGCAAAGCCCAGAGTACATCTTTGTGTACAAAATGTGGGGGAATGATTGTTGGTCCATCTATTCTAGGAGTATTGACATACATTTAATATCCTAGTGATTGTCTCATGATCTGCTCTGCTCACTGTAGAGGTTGACCTTGAATTTGGAAATAATTCTGGGCTTGTTCAGAAAAAAAGGTCCCTCATTTCTCTGGTAGTCTTAAATTTCACTTGCTTTAGGTGTTTGTTTGTATTATCTAATTTTTCCATCCAGCTGCCTTCTCTTGTATTGAATTTTTTTAAAATACCTGCTCTGTTGATGACATATATTGTATTTTCCAATAATGTTGTACGTCTATTATTTTAATTTCAGTTTGTCATTAATTTCAACATGCTTTTGAAAGATATCAGAAATAAATACTTGTGCTCAAAAAATATCTTGACATAGAAATTTAGGCAGAATTTTACAACAAATAGTTAGTAAAATGCCATAAAATGTCTAAATCAAGTTCATATTTGTCACTTCATTACTTTAAGGGATGAAAAATATGAAATGATAATATACGTGAAATTAAATTGATGATTATAAAAACTTGTGGACATGTTAGTTCTTATTGTTTCTCTTCTACTGTTACCTCAATATTAACTCTTCTCACTGAGGTTGAATGATCGCCGCCAGTAATATATTTAAAAAATATTGATTTTTTATATTAACTTAATAAAAATTGCTAGGTGTGTCATAGAATTGGGTGAATTGATTGCTATGGTAACTTCCAAAGTCAAATTTAACCTTATTCCTACTTCAGGAATATTCTACTTAAGTCAGTCAATCCTTTAAAATTTTCTTTACTTTAAATTACCACTCTTTTCTATTGCCATTTTTGAAAACCATGAATGCATTGCTTATACCTATGTCATCCATTTTGTATATCCCTATTCTGTTCACTTGTTCACATTAACAATCTTCTCAGGTTCTGTACAATCCAATTTCTGTTCCCATTCCTTTTCCTACATTTGCATTTTTGAAGTTCACAAATAATTTTCTTTTTTCTTCTTATATATATCGATGTTCAACCAAAGTCATCCAGTTAAAAACCATTAAGTGAAATAAATAAGTATTCCTCCTTGTTATTGCTTGCTGCTGTATGGCTAAATTTGACCCTATGCCTCTCTCTTGTATCTCACACTTGATATCTCCTCTTTATTTGCATTACTGGTATCCAAATTCCAGTTCTCCTTGAATCATAAATTTATCTGAAATTAACTTGTGCTTCACTGTCTGCCTCCTATCCTTTCTAAATGTTAGCATAAGAAAAGACTTCCTAACATCCTACATAATCATTTTACTCACCAGTTTATAGAATTCAGTGTTACTCATTTTTCTAATTAAACTTCAGACTACTACATTCATCTTGTTAGTCTTTCCAAAATATGACTCCAATTGTTAAGTAGTAGTATATATTTTTATCTGTGTTTTTAACTAAATTCCTTTATTAGTTGTTGAAAAATATTTCCTGTGATAATTTTCATTCATTCCACAAACATTTTTAAACTCCAAGAAGGAAGGGCCATAGTATGAAATCTGGCAGTTTAAGAGTGAGAGTGTACACGATGGGCATTAGGCTTATGAAGAACTTCACAGAATCAGAAACTTGAGAGCAAGGAAAGGGGAAGAAAACACACAAAAATCTAGTCTAATTTTCTTCACTAAAATGTAAGCATCCTTTGCTTGTATACAATTTAATGAAAATATACTATTTACTTTTAGGCAGTACTTTATTATTTACAGAAACCTTTTGCATCTCCATACTTGTCATTGGCCATGTAATCTCTAGTTGAATATCTCTGTGAAAGAAATCTTATTATGACTTGAAAGAGATCTAGAACACCATACAGTTTTAATGAAAAATTCTTCCTTCAGTGAATCAAATTCTCCTCCTTGACATTTACTCTTGTATGGCATATTCTATGCCAGAGAATATCATTGCACACATTCGGACGCACAAAACACACACCTCCAACAATTACAGCCAATATTTCTTTTTGATATAGTATATATTATATATATCATATATATAAATAATTTAAAATTAATTTTGATGAAAGAAATTTATTAATTTTCTGACAATTTTCTATCTTTTCAGACTTTGGACCTTCATAACCTGAATGAATTACCTCTAATTCAATCATTTTTTAACAAAGAGACTCTGTACCCGCTCCTGGATCTGCTTTGTTCTGATCCCATAAACGACTGGGTTGAGGGCAGGGGGAATGACTACATAGAGATTAGCCAGGAGGATATGGATATACTGGGGAATGCCATGACCAAAGCGATGAGTGAGGAAGGAGAAGAAAGCTGGACCAAAGAAGGCTAAAATGACACAAATATGGGAGCTACAGGTATTTAGAGCTTTCAGGCGGGCATCTTGGGAAGGGAGGTGGAAGACAGTGTATAAGATCCTACCATAAGAGATAATGATAAGAAGCACATCCAGAAACAAAATAGAAATATTCCCAAGATCATAGTAGACATTGACTCTAATGCTGGCACAAGCCAGACGTGCCACTCCCATGTGCTCACAATAGGTATGAGGGATAATTCTATGTCCACAGTAAGGTAGCCTCAGGAGGAGAAAAATGCTGGGAACAATCATGCATAAGCTTCTTAGAACTACCACCACAGCAATTATACCAATGACTCTGTTGGTGAGAATAATGCTGTACCTGAGGGGGTTGCAACTAGCCACATAGAGATCAAAACCCATGGCAAGAAGTACAATGCTCTCCATGACTGTAAAAAAGTGGATAAAAAAGACTTGAGCAACACAGCACCCAAAGCACATCTCCTGAAGGCTGAACCAGAAGATACCCAGCATCTTGGGGATAGTAGCAGTAGAGAGACTCAGGTCAATCACAGACAGCATGGCCAGAAAGTAGAACATGGGTTGGTGAAGGCTGTGATCTGTCCAGATAACAGACAGAGTGATAATATTTCCAACAACAGCAATCAGATACACTACACAAAAGGGAAAGCCAAGCCAGATTTGTGCAATTTCCAAGCCTGGAATCCCCAGAAGCAGGAATGAAGAAGGGTGGGACTCAGTGACATTGACAGATGGCATTCTTCTGAAGGTTGATGGTGGCATGGTTTTTAATAGTTGTTGCTGGTTCCCATTGGACAATTCATCCACAGTTAACTGAGATCTACAAAAATTAAAAGTAAAAAAAAATCCCCCAACAAAGGATTGATATTAAGAATACGTTTCTCTAAAGGCTTTTGATTCTCTTCCCTTTTTCAGCTTCCCATAAATAATCCTGGTATCACTCCTCACCTGCACTATAAGTGTGAGAAGCTGAAGTGCCAAATAGAAGGTAATACTGTCTCTCTCTTAAAATTATGGATTCAGAGTAAGTAAATACATTACTCTCTGCTTCCTCAAGAAATATGTATTATTTGGAGATAAAATTGATAACAATAACCACCATAATAGTAATAACTATCATTAATTGGGTACCTACTATTTTTCAGGAATCATTTTTACCATTATTTGCATATATTATCTCATTTAGTTCTCTCCACAATTCTATGGCACCAGTTATGCTGGTATCTAGATAATGGAATAGGAAGGTTTTGTTAAGTTGCTTACAGAGCTAACAGGTAGCAGAATCAAGATTTCAAATTAGTTTGAAACTGGGCTCTGTGACAGTGATCTGGACCTGTCTCGCAAACTTGTTAATGGAAGTGGTGAAAGGAGGGAGGAAAAAAAAGAGACGAGGAAGAATAAAAGGACCTAGAATAGCCAAATCTACCTCAAAAAAAAAATAAATCTGGAAGATTTACACTATTAGATATTGATATTTTCTATAAAGCTATGATTATGACAGTGTTACTGGCAAAAATAAAAGGTAGAGAAAGAGACAGTGGAACAGAATTGAGAGCCTAGAAGCAGATTTACACAGTTCTTACTGTCCAGATATCTAAAATTAAGGTATTCCCAAGTAGGAATTTAGGGTAAATTGGCAAGGGGGAATGGTGATCTATGACGTTTCTTCCCCATGTGAAATTTTTTTTCAAGAACCTGTTGACTTCTGTTACTGTTGAGAGAAATGTGACATCAGATCTGTTCTGCTGCCTGGAGCTAATGAAACTACAAAATCTGAGGGCACGGTTCCTGAGACTGTCCTCATGTCTGACATCGACTGCAAATTCAAGGAGTTTCCCAAACTACCCTCAGGTTCAGTAATTTACTAGAAGGGCTCACAGAACTCATGAAAACTATTATACTCATGGTTACAGTTTATTATCGGGAAAGATTAAAATCAGACAAAGGAATAAAGGCTTAGAGCAGAGTGGGAGGTTTACAAATGTGAAGCATCCATTGTCCTCTGCCATGGAGTCAGGATGAGTTACTTTCCTGACGTTAATGTGTAACAATATACATGGAGTGATACTGCCAACCTGAGTTTCAGTGTCCAGAGGTTTTTTTTTTTTTTAAAAGATTTTATTTTTTCTCCCCAAAGCCCCCCGGTACATAGTTGTATATTCTTCGTTGTGGGTCCTTCTAGTTGTGGCATGTGGGACGTTGCCTCAGTGTGGTTTGACGAGCAGTGCCATGTCCACGCCCAGGATTCGAACCAACGAAACACTGGGCCGCCTGCAGCGGAGTGTGCGAACTTAACCACTCGGCCACTGGGCCAGCCCCCAGAGTTTTTATTGGGACTTTGTTATGTATACACAATTGATTGGTTGATTGTACATATGGTTGAACTCAGTCTCCAGATTGATTGATGCCACAAGACCCAAAGCTCCCACCCTAAGTTATGTTGTTAGTATCAATGGCATGGCCAGCCCCCACAGTTAGATTTGATCTGGCCAGCCCCTACTCTAAACAAAGACATTCCTATAAGATATGACACAGATTCCTTCCTAGAAGCCAAGGCAGAAGGCCATACCTCTCTCTGGGCAAGGGCAAATTCTTTACTGTACATCTATTCATTTAAATTCCAAAGATATTTTTTACTATTGCTGTAGCTATGCTTTTCACCTCATGCTGTATCTTGGATCATGGTATCAATCATAAATTGAGGTCTCCCAATAATCAAGTTTGAATTCAGTTTAATTTCTCTAAAATACGAAGCCTAGAGAGAGCCTGACAGCTCATCACAACATTGTATCCTTTTTTATATCAGGGCATGTGTGCAGTCAGCGTAAGTATAAGGGGGTTCAAGCTCATTACTATATCCTTATTTGCCTACTTTGGCTTTTTCTCACTTTGTGTCTTATTCATTATCAAGGAAGGATGTGTCAGAAAAAGAACCAAAAGCATACAGTATTTAATATTACTGGAATTGTGGCACAGAATGTAGCCTTGATTCCGTTCTTACTGGCCTTGTGGCTTTAGCTAAGTTGCATCATGTTCTGTGGTTTGGCTTCATCTAGAAATAACCATGATACTATTTACATCATATTATTATTAGGTGGGATAAATGAGGTTATATATGCCTGAAATATTGTAGATTCCAAGAGGATATTTTCTCTCCAACTTCTTCCCATCTTAGTCCTCATCTTGCCTCTCCTCAGACCACTGATCTGTGCCTTTTTATTCCCAACCCCAATACTGTGGGTCTTAAGTCGATTTATGTGAATCAAAATTCTAATCTTAAGCACACATTGCACAGACTCAACCTTCACAAGCACTTTCCAAGTTCCCTGTCTTCCATCTTAGGGAGTCATGTAGGTAGCAACTGTGAATTCAGTTCTTGAAATTTAAGTATATATATATATATATTTTAGAACAGAGTCTTCATACACCCTAACAGGTATTAACAAAATGCCTTTGTGTGTGTCTATTGGGGGGGATTTATAATGAAGTCTCCATGTGCCAGAGAGAATGAGACATTGATATTAAAATGAATAGGAATTCCCTTTGGCCATCAAACCACTTGGAGCATGACACCACTTGGAGAGAAGCTCTTGGAAAATCACAATGAACCTTGCTGCCTGCTACTTGGTCACTTGTCAGTTGCTGTTATTTCACATGATATTTATGATAGGTCACATTTTATATTTTTCTATTCTTTGTTTTTTATCCTTCTCTCTTTCAATTTATAAATTGCTTTGACTAATCCTTTGGGCTCTATTGGACATACCTATATAACTAGTAACACTTTTTAATTATTGTAAAATATAGATACATAAAATTTACCATTTTAACCATTTTCAAGTTTACAATTCGGTGGCACTCAGTAAATTCACAATATTGCACAGTTATTACCACTCTCTAGTTCCATAAAATTTTCATCACTCCAAAAGGAAATGCTGTACCCATTAAGCAGTCACTCCCCCTTCTTCCCTCCAACTAGCTCCTGGAAACCACTGATCTGCTTTCTTCCTGTATAAGTTATCTCTATGAATTTATTCTGGATATGGAATCATATATATGTGGCCTTTTGTGCATAGCTTCTTTCACTTAACATAATGTTTTTAAATTGTATTCATCTTGTAGCGTATATCAGTATTTCATTCCTTTTTATGGCTAAACAATATTCCATTGTATGGATATACCATTTTGTTTATATATTTGTCAGTTGGTGGACATTTGGGTTGTTTCCATACTTCAGCTATTTTTAATAGTGCTGCTATGAACATTCTTGTACAAAATTTATTTTAACAGCTGCTTCCAGTTCTTTTAGGTATGTATATTAATGACTGGAAATTTGGGGTCATATGTTAATTCTATGCTTAACTTTTTCAGGATGTGCCACACTGTTCTCTACAGTGGCTGCAACAATTTACATTCTGACTAGCAAAATATGAGGGTTCCCACTTCTCCACATTCTCTCTAACACTTGTTCTTGTTCTTTTTTTTTTTTTTATACTACAGCTATTCTGGAGGGTGCTAAGTGGTATCTAATTGAGATTTTGATTTGCGTTTTTTAATGAGTAATGATGCTGAACATTTTTCAGAGTATCTTGGCCTTTTGTACATCTTTAAAGAAATGTCTGTTCAAGTTCTTTGTCCATTTTTTGATTGAGTTGTTTGTGTTTACATTGTTGAGTTGTAAGATTTCTTTACATATTCTGGATACTAGACCCTTACCAGATATTTGATTTTCAAATTATATTTCCCATTCTATGAGTTGTTTTTACACTCTCTTGATAGTGTCTTTTAATTCTGTTTTAATGTCTATTTTAAATTCTGATGAAATTCAATTTATCTATTTTTTCTTTTGTTGCTTTGGTTTTGTTGTTCAATATACAAAATCATTGCCAAGTTTGAGGTTGTGAAGATTTACTTGTATGTTTTATTCTAAGAGTTTTACTTTTTAGTTATTATATTTAGATCTTTTTCCATTTTGGTTTATTTTTCTAATATGGTGTGAGTTAAAGCCCCAGTTTTATTCTTTTTATGTGGCTATCCATTGTCCCCGTACCATTTTGAGGATAATATTCTTCCCCTCATCGAACAGTTATGATATCCTCGTCAAAAATCAATTGACCATAAACGTATGGGTCTGTTTCTCAACTCACAATCTTATTCCACTGATCTGTATATCTATTCTTATGCCAGTATATATATATATATATATGTTTTTTTTTTTGAGGAAGGTTAGTCCTAAGATAACATCTGCCACCAATCCTCCTCTTTTGGCTGAGAAAGATTGGCCCTGAACTAACATCTGTGCCAATCCTCCTCTATTTTATATGTGAGACACCTGCTACAGCATGGCTTTATAAATGGTGCCTAGGCTCGTGCCCAGGATCCCAACCAGAGAAACGCAGGCAGCTAAAGCAGAGTGTGTGAACTTAACTGCTATGCCAACAGGCCGCCCTGCCAGTATACTTTTTTGAACACTGTAACTTTGTAATAAGTTTTGAAATAATGAAGTGCTAGTCATCCAACATTGTTTTTCAGTTTCGAGATAGTTTTGGTTATTCAGGGCCCTTTGTTTTTGTTTTTCCATATGAATTTTAGGATCAGCTTTTCCTTTTTTGCAAAAAAGAACATTGGGATTTTGATAGAGGTTGCATTGAATATATAGGTCACTTTGGGGAGAGTTTTCATTTTAACAATATTAAGTCTTCTAATCTATGAACATAGGATGTCTTTCCCCTTATTTAGGCCTTCATTAATTTCCTTCAGTGGTGTTTGGTAGCTTTTAGTATACAAATCTTGCACTTCCTTTTAAATTGATCCTAAGTATTTTATTATTTTTGATGCTGTTGTAAATGGAATTGTTCTCTCAATTTCCTTTTCAGATTGTTCATTGCTAGTATACAGAAATGGAACTGATTTCTGTATGTTGATCTTGTATAACTATGCTGAATTAGTTTATCAGCTTTAATGGATTTTCTTTTAGTGGATTGTTTAAAGTTTTCTCTATATAAGATTGTGTCATCCACAATTAGAAGTAGTTTACTCCTTTATTTCTAATTTGAATGACTTTGTCTTGCTTAATTGCTCTGGCTACAACTTCTAATACAACATTAAATAGCAGTGCTAAAAGTAGGCATCTTTGTCTTGTCTGTGATCCTAGGGAGAACGTTTTCAGTCTTTCACCATTGAGTCTGATATGAGCTGTAGTTTTTTTCATAAACACTCATCATTTTGAGGAAGCTTTCTTATATTCTTATTTTGTTGAATGTTTTTATCATGAAAGGGTGCTAGATTTTGTCAAATGTTCTTTGTGCAGCAGTTGGGAGGATCATGTGTTTTTTTCCTTCATTTCGTTAATGCTGTGTAATGCATTGATTGATTCTCTTATCTAGAAACAGTCTTCCATTACTGGGATAAATCACACTTGGTCATGATGTATAATCCTTTTATATGCTGTTGGATTTGGTTTGCCAGTATTTTGTTGAGGATGTTTCATCTACATTCATAGCTATACTTTTCTTATTAAAAAATATATACATTTTGTAACATTGCAACAAAATTCCACTGTGTTTGTGTATGAAATGACTTCTTGAAGGCACTAGATATTTTCTAGTATAATAAACAACATTCTGTATTTTAATACTATTTCCTCAAGGTCAACCAGACGTGACAGATTAGGGATTTCTCAGGTCTTTCCTGGGTATGGCAATAGTCATGTACATTTGCACGGCTTTTCAGCTTAGGAACAATTCAGAACTTTGAAAAACTCTGTGTGGTCAATTCATTCCCCATTTTTTCCTTCTAAGTTTTTCAGTCAGTCTCTTGGTAAGTCCAACTGTTATTTCTGCCTCAGGTAGCTGTAATGTTAAACAATTTCTATTGATTGTTTTTGACTAACAGCCCCAGGGAAAAGGCTATTCACAGTGGGTCAGCTTTGAGTCAGTTCAAATAAAGATGAACCCTGTGAGAGAGAATTTTCTGGGAGCTGCCAGATAGGTCAAATAAGAACAGTTCTCTGGAAATGGGTCTCCGAGATACTATTAGTCTCCATCCAAAGGAAAGTGGGGCTGTAAAAAAAGTATAAATACCTTCTACTCAGCAGAATAAATGTCATGCCCCAAGAAGGTGCCAAGGGATTTTTCTTAGAGATTTAGAGACCAAGGTAAGTCATGTCATGGTTAGACGTAAAAAATAGCAAAAGGGATGGGGAAAGGGCTTACGCGAAGATAGTATGGAAAGATGGAGGAAAAGTGAAAGTAATGAAACAAGATGAAGAGAGAATACACACTCATACTCACAACCTCCTGTGGCTGTACTTTTACCTGCATGTACTTATACCTATGATGGAGCAAATTGCCATGCACAAAACTAAATGGTGAAAGCCAATGTGGAAAAGATGCTTGAATATATCCTGTATCAATTGACCTGTTTCTGGTCCTATATACAGGTGCACAAATGAGAATAGCAAGAAGGAAAGGACCGGCTTTCTCTATTTTCCAGAACTGTGTCAGGTATAATAAAGGTGATCAATAAATTATTTTGACTTAATGAATTAATGAATAAGTGATTTATGAGGCATGGTGCTGAGGGATAGACTTTTATAAAAATAAGACCTAGGGCTAGGGTGATAAAGCATCTAAGAAAGGACACAAGGTTGCATGATAGCAGGATGGCCATGAGACTGCAAGATTAGGCAAGGATGAGAAAGAAAGTATACATTATCTCTTCTCCTTATGCTCATCAGTTCCAGCAAATAGGAATGTGGGTATCTGGGGTGTAGTGGAGGTTGGTGGAAGAGGGTAGAGTAAGAAGATGCCACATTGAGGAAATGGCTTCTGGATAAGTGGATATAATCCCATGCAGCACCTTAGGGTTAAGAGGTCAAAAGAGGGGCTGGGACCCAGTCTTATTTCTGAACCCAGCAGAGATTGGAAGATATATGAATATATGTTGAAATTACAGGACAGCATACATTGTAGAATGATTAAGGATTGGTTGCTTTGATCAATGTTTACAGACTGGAAATGAGGTATTCTCAAAGAGGAGGGAAGCACCAATTTTCAAGCCCTCCTTGAAAATCCACAGAAATAAGTGGGATAAGGTGATTTTTTTGGGATATAGCTATATTTTATTGTGTAAGTTTCTGCTGTATGGAGCCCCTAAGAGTGACCAAGACACAAGACAAGAGTCTGGTCATCAATCTACTGAATTTTTGGATATGGTCATTGAGAGGATAACAGATTCCTTTTTTGTGTCCTGACTGGCCACTGTGCTTTTATTCTCAGTTTGTCCTTGCTTTTTGGTCCATCAAGAATAAAAGGTATTTCCTTCTTCAGCTGAAGAATTGTTCTGTGAGCCTTAGCATAAACCTAACCTCTTTCATGGAATTTTTCTTGAGTCATCTCTATACCTGCAACATTTCTGTGCATATTTTTAACAAAGCACTTGTAATACAAATTTCAAATATCATCTTTGGAATTTTATCTCCCTTACTACTCAATGGTCTCTTGGAGAGTATGCGGCTAGTTTTATTTAAACTTATATTCAAATTGCCTATGCATGTTGGTACGTATAGGATGTCTTAAATATTTGATGAAATAAATTGTGAAGAGTACCTCTCCACCTACCTTGTATATTCTCTACAAATGAAAGAAGGAAAGCTGTCTCTGATAGTTTCCCATTACAAACTTGAGAACTTCAGTTGTCTCCTCCCCAGCCCTAGCAGTCCAAGTTTACACACACAGCACCCTCCCCCACCCAGACACATACACAGGAATATACTTGGTATACATACTTCCTGAGAGAACTTCCAAAATTATCAAATTATCTCTCAGTTTTGCTACTCTTAATAAGTTTCAAAGGGGCACAGTTAGCAAGGCATTTATCTTGATATGAGTTTAAAGTAGGTTGTAGTTACTGCCATATGCGTTTATCTCTGATGGGTACCTCTCAACTCAGATGTTCTCCAACAGCCAAGTCTTCTTAAATTTTTAGTTTTATTTTATTTAGTCATATTGATGTATAACATTATATAAATTGCAGGTGTACAATATTATATTTTGACTTCTGTATAGATTGCATTGTGTTCACCACCAAAAGTTTATCTTCCATCCATCACAAGTATTCCTAAATTTAAGCCAAAGGTTTCTCTACAATTGCAGACGTCACATTGAATCACTTTCGCATTTTCCGTATGACTAGTTTTTTTCAAATAAATTGTGCAGCAATGAACTTCTCCCTTGCTTGCCTCAAATATTTAGTTTAGTATAAGTAAGTTCAGAATTCCAACATATTCTGCGTGAGTGCTATAAAAAAGTCCCTTGATAATTCCTCTTTCTATGTTACTATAAGGGAGATGCCCATAAACACATGACAGCCGGGACAGAAACTTGGTAGGAACTAAATTTTAGGATATCTAAAATGCTTCTGCCCTCTCCTCATGGTTACAAAGCAGAGATACATTTGAAAGTTGCCTAGCCCAAATATTTAATTTCCCCTCCTCGAGCTGGTCTATATCTGAACGGCTGCTTTACTGGATGTGTTTACTTATGCGCTCTCTGAATGTTAGGCGTATCTAGATGAAAATAATCTCTTAATTCATGTTTCATCATAACTGCAAAATACTCTTTGTCAAATATCTCCCTCTCCTTGCCATTATCCATTTTCCAAATCTGATGGGTGATTTTTTTTAAAGCAAATTTTACTGGAACTGAGTTGTTTATTTTCTAACATATGATGTTGAATTTGCTTTCTGTCCTGCCTCTTCTTAATCAATTCATCTATTTATGAACTTTTTAAGTTGAGAACTTTTATGTGGTAGAATTTTTTTCATAAATGTGGATAGAAAAAGATAAATTGTTTCTTCTGCTCTAAGAACCAGACCATCTAGTATTCAAAAATGCATAAACACACACACACACACACACAAAGGATTATGCATGTTACATTTTGGGGTTTTTATATTTCCTAATAGGGGAATAGTTGAGATTACAAATAACAAATAAATGACCACACACATTAAGCAAAAATATGTGGAACACTGTCAGATACACAGACTATGGAATTTTATTCTTCCCATTTATTTCAGGCTACACTCCAGAGTTTGAGTTTCTGTTTTGAAGAGGATATTTGTCTTCCCTCTCTTGTATATATCTGTCTTTGTATTAAGAAAAGTGACAGCAGAGTAAGACTGGTTCTGTTCCTAGTGCTATATGATGCTCAGGAAAGACTAGCAGAAAATGAGGAGTGTATTTCATCTCCTCTTCCTTTTTTTTTTAAATTGAGATGTAATTGACATGTAACATTGTATAAGTTCAAGGTGTACAACACGCTGATTTGATACTTTTATATATTACAATATGATTACCCCAGTAGCTTTAGCTATTGCCTCTATCCCATCACATAATTATCATTTCATTTTTGTGATGAGAACATTTAAGATTTAGTCTCAACAATTTTGAAGTATATAATACAATATTATTGAGTAAAATCATTATTTAACCTGCTTTCTGAGTAGAAACAATGGAAGATTAAAATGTTCTTTTATGTTTTGCCAGGAATCTGGACAAAGAAAGAAGTGGAGAAGGAGGTCAATAATTCTTTCTGATATATACAATAGCTAATTGTGGCAGAAAGAATGTCTATGACTAATGACACTCAGTTCCATCCTTCTTCATTCCTTTTACTGGGCATCCCAGGGCTAGAGGATGCGCACATCTGGATTGGATTCCCCTTTTTCTTTGTGTATCTTGTTGCACTCCTGGGGAATGCTGCTGTCCTGTTTGTGATCCAGACTGAACATAGTCTCCATGAGCCCATGTACTACTTCCTGGCCATGCTGGACTCCATTGACCTGGGCTTGTCCACAGCCACCATCCCCAAAATGCTGGGTATCTTCTGGTTCAGCCTCAGGGGCATATCTTTTGAAAGCTGCCTTTCCCAGATGTTCTTCATCCACTTCTTCACTGCCATGGAGAGCATTGTATTGGTGGCCATGTCCTTTGACCGCTACATTGCCATTTGTAAACCCCTTCAGTACACTATGATCCTCACCAACAAAATCATCAGCATCATTGCAGTCATTGCTATTCTGCGGAGCTTGTGTATGGTGGCTCCACTGGTATTTCTCCTCCTGAGGCTGCCCTTCTGCGGGCACCATATCATCCCTCATACCTACTGTGAGCATATGGGCATTGCCCGTCTGGCCTGTGCTAGCATCAAAGTAAATATTATGTTTGGCCTGGGCAACATTTCTCTCTTATTGTTGGATGTATTCCTTATTATTTTCTCCTATGTCAGGATTCTCTATGCTGTATTTTGTTTGCCTTCCTGGGAGGCTCGACTCAAATCTCTCAATACCTGTGGCTCCCACATTGGTGTTATCTTGGCCTTTTTCACACCAGCATTTTTCTCTTTTTTGACACACCGTTTTGGCCACAATATTCCCCGATATATCCACATTTTCTTGGCCAACCTATATGTGGTTGTTCCACCAGCCCTCAATCCTGTAATCTATGGGGTCAGGACCAAGCAGATCAGAGAGCGAGTCCTGAGGATTTTCCTCAAGAAAGATAGCTAAGCAGTCAGAAGTCTTGGAAGATCTGTCTTAGAATTCATGTTTCCTGCATTGTAAAAAGTAGGGTTATCTTATGTTTAATCCAATAGAAAGCAGGAAGATAAAAGGGAATAATGAAAGCAATCATATTATTTACCCAGAAATTGAAGTTTGTCTTTAAGAGTAATAATGAGAATATTGATGATGATATTGGAATTTGTGTAAAAATATAATTTTACAGGTACTTTTATTTATGTTGCTGGATGCTTGAAACAGTACTATGAAATATATGGCACTTTTTCCACTTTGGAGATGAATATATTCATGTTTTGAAAAGCTAAGTGATTTATTCAAATTCCATTGTTAGTAGGAAGTAGTAATTTAAGCCAAAGAGGGTGCCTTCAAGTTATAATCTTTCTCCTGTATTCCAGGAATTTTATTAATTATACAGGATGCAGAATAATATTGATATTCTTTAAGAGATTATAAACAAATAAGGTGGCAGCCAAGATTATCAAAATAATAATAATAGCTTACATGAAAATAGCATAATATCAATGTACTCTAAATGCAGTATATATAGACAGAGATAGATGTTGATGCACTATTTTACACACGTGCACTCACATAGTGCTTGCCATAATCCCACTCAACAGTGCTATCATTTTCCCTATTACATAAGGAAGCAAGCGTAGTCATGAAATTAGAAATTAAATAAAGCAAAAAGGAAATAATGGAGCCTAGACATCATCTATAAATTCATAAATTAATATATATTTAATTTATTGACTTATTTATGTAAATGACGTATCATTTAAATAATGCATTCATAATCTACCTGTATGTATCTATATCTCTCTATCTATTTCTATCTCTATCTGTCTCTACATATTAACTTCTGGAATCTTCCATGTGTGAGTTTTTGAACATTAGAACAGTCAAAGACACAATATATTGTCTTTAAGCACTTACATTGGGAAAAACTAAATAATAATATTTAGTTCTGAAGTTGTTCAGAGAAATAAGTTTTTCCCTCTGGGGATTTGGAAGGTGTGTGAACATTAACTCTTCTAATCATGGAGGGAAGACTCTAAAAGATTTTGGAGGAAGACACTCTTAAGGAGAAGATCTTGAATAAATGCTCTTTATATCTACTCTGTCTACCATTTATATAGTTAAGGTAGAGAAATAGAGAAAGAGGCAGTAAACCATACTCGTGGAATGCTGACGAAACTGTAAAGCTAAGTTACTTCAATTCAGCTGTGATTCCATGATCTCCTAGAGAAAGCAGCCATTAGGTCTCTCTCTGGGTGACCAGATATGAGCAAATTTCATATTTATTGTTTTCTCTTAATGGATTAATTTTTTTTATTTAATGAGTTGAAAGCATAGTTTACTCAGTTTGTCTTGTAATTTATACACTAAAGACTTGACATCTTTCCCTGAGTACTGATTTGGTTGAATACTAATGTTTTTCTAAATTGAGATTTTGTTTTTGTTTGAATTAAAATATATTCTAGGGGCCTGCCTGGCAGCAAAGCAGTTAAGTTCGCACACCCTGCTTTGGTGACCTGGGATTTGCTGGTTTGGATCCTGGGTGCGGACGTGGCACTGCTTATCAAACCATGCTGTGGCAGGCGTCCCACGTATAAAATAGAGGAAGATGGGCACAGATGTTACTTGAGGGCTAATCTTCCTCAAAAAAAATATATATGTATGTTCTAATTTCCTTTGGGTGTTCATTGTTAGCCATTATTTATTCCAGTGTGTAGTTCATTCACAGATATAAATGAGTTAGTGCAATTAGATGTTATTGTTGATTTCCCTGTGATCACTGACCCTGACTTGTGTCATATATAGCTTTATCTTTGTAATTTGTTGGGGGTTTGTGTGTATTATGTAATTTTGACTTTAAGAGATGGTCGTGACAATATTGTACATGTATTTAAAGGGAAGGTGCATTTTTGATATTTTATTCGTACAATTTTACTTTTAATTATTTTGCATGTTTGAACAGTTTGTTTCTGAAAGACTTGGGTGAAAGCTTTTCATGATGAATTTTGATATATCAATTACATTTTAATTTCTATTACTTTCTCCTTCAAATATTTTGAAAATATATTTTGAGGCGGATAAATATTCTTGATTCTCATGTATTCCTTCTCTCTGTTTTAATAATTTTTACCTTGAATTATATTGTTTCATAATAGGTTTCCTGGTGTACCACCATTTTTACTCATTCCGTTTGCTCAGTATTTTTTTTTAAAGTAAATATTTTTAGCAATGATTTGTTATTTAAAAACTTTTTATAAAAATTTTGTCGTTCATACAAAAAATTGAAAAAATAAGACAGAGAACACCTACATATCCACATTCAACAACTGTTTATATTTTCTCAAGTGTTTCACACACACACACACATATGTAAATTATGAGATATCATGACATATCACCCCTAAATACCTCAATATACTTATCCGTAAAATACGGATTTTTGTGATATAAACATTATTCTCCACTATATGTGTCTCTGTGTGTGTATGTGTCTTTGTGTGCCTGTGTGAAGTTGTTGAAAACACCAGATAATGTTCTATATTATATATTACATTATACTGTGTTGTAACACATTGTATTATGTTATGTTATATTATGTCCTATTCTATTCTATATGGATTAAGCAATTTTCATTAAGATTACTCCATGAGTGGTACTCTGAGCTTGACATTAAATCACATTAGGATTTACAGCATCTTCTGTTGTTTCCTGGTTAATGAAGCTAGGTGTGATTAATGATAAAGTGACAGTGTGACTTCTTTGTAAAGCTCATTTTAGCTGCATCTGTTTCCTAACATGGCTATCTGCTTCCTATGTAAATCAAGTTTGTGTCACCCTGTGAGATTAAATTTTCTAGGATAAAATAGGGAGAGGAAAGAGAGGAGGGCTGAGCATAGAATTTCTTACAATGCCAAACATTATGTAAAAGCAGAGACAGTACAGGAAATGTGAAAATCATAAGTATGCAGTTCAATAAATTTCCACAAAATGATAAAATCCATGTGACCACAACTCAAATCTTGAAACAGAATCTACTAGCAACCAGAAACCCCAGTGTGATGTTTAACTTTATGTCTCAACTTAACTGGGTCACACAGTGCTCACATATTTGATTAAACATAATTTCTGGGTGTGTCTGTGAGTGTGTTTCTGCATGAGATTAATATCTTAATCAGTAGACTGAGTCAAGCAGATGGCCATCTTCAATGCGGGTGGGTCTCATCCACTCGGTTGAGTGTCTGAATGGATAAAAAGGGTAAGTAAGAAAGAATTTTTTTCTCTTCGTGACTTTGAACTGGGACATCAGTCTTTTGCTTTCATACTGAGACTTGGACTCAGGCAGGAACTTACGTCATTGGCTCTCCTGGTTCTCAGGTACTCAGGGTCAGGCTAGAATTTATCTAATCAGCTTTCCTGGTTCTCTAGCCTGTGGATTAGGACTAAAACTATGCTATTGGCTTTCCTCCGTCTCCAGCTTGCTGAGTGCAGATCTTAGCCTCCATAATTGTATGAGCCCATTCCTTATTGTAAATCTTTTATCTGTATCTCTATCTATCTCTATCTATACCTCTCTCTCTCTATGTTTGTATCTACCTGTCATTTCTATCTATCTTCTCTTTTTTTTCTGTCTTTCTCTTTCTTCCTATATATGTATGTATGTATGTATGTATGTATGTATCTATCTATCTATCTAACTTCATCTATCTATCTCCAATTGGTTCTGTCTTTCTGGAGAATGCAGACTAATATACCACTTTGCAGTCCCTACCTACCAAAAAATAACCACTATCCTAATTTCCATCACTATCTGATAGTTTTGCCTGGTTTTTATCTTTATATATATGGAATCATTACAGCATGGTCATATTTATATCTGGCTTTTTAAGACCCGAATCTATTTATGAGATCCATCTCTGCCATTGCATGTGGGAGTAGTTTACTTATTTGCATTGCTGTGTGTTATTGTGCGGTGTGAATATACCGCAATTTATCTGTCTAGTCTACTGTTAACATTAGGGTTGTTTCTACTTTTGGTGTGTGATAGGCAGCCTCAAAAATGGCTCCTACTGATCCCCATCTCTTGACATTGATGTCCTTGTGTAATCCCCTCCCCTGGATTGTGGGTTGGATTTAGTGGCTCCCTTCTAACAAATTAAATGGGGCAGAGTTGATGGGGTGTCATGAACACTTGGGATGCTTCCATGTTTTAGTTAATGTGAAGAATACTGCTATGAATGTGGCCATACAAATATCTCTTTAGGAATATGCTTTCAACTCTTTTATGTATATACCCAGAAATAGAACTGTTGGATCATACGGTAATTTTATTTTTAATTTTTTGAGGAGCCACCAGACTGTTTTCCACAGTGGCTGTATTATTTCATGTTCCCACCAACAGTGAACAAGTGTTCCCATTTCTTCATGCCCTTGCTTATTATTTTCTTTCTTGTTTTTTTTTTTTCATATTAGCCATCCTGATGTGTGTGATGCCTCTTAATTGTTAATCTCTTTGTTATTGTCTTTTTATAGGGACTAAAGCATCTGGTACAATTAGGAATAGAAGTGGTAATAATTGCTAACTCTAATTTGTTCCTGATCCGTGGGGATAACATTTCAAATATTTTTTGGTTTAATGCTTGTTGTGTGAGTTTTAGGAACATAGGCACCAGGCAAATTTTTGTTTATTCTCATGTCATTTTAGTGAGGTTGTTTCCCTAGGAATTTGTAGCTTGATGTCATGTACCAAATTCATATAAACGAAGTTATACATGTAATTTTTTGTTATATTTTGTAATGTGTTTGTGAATTTATTGTGTTTCTTTTTATCAAGATTTATATTGCTCAGGGTTTTCAAATTTTAGTAGTTTTTCTGAAAATTAGTGCTATACCTTGTTGAGTTTTTTATGTTTTTTTCTACTTTATTATTTTATTCGTTTATGTTTGTTATTCCTTTCATCCGCTAGTATTTATTTTGTCATTTTGTTTTGATTAGTTAGAATGGATACTCCTCATTTTCAGCATTGCTTTTTCCAAAGATATGCATTCTAAGGCAAGCTCTTTATTCTGCAGGCAGTTGTGTTTTATCACACAAATTTTTTGCAATAAATACTTTCCAAATAACTCATGCGTACTTGACTGGCATTATGATATATGTGAAAAAATAAAATACTTTTTTTCTCAGAAATCTGGTGAGGATACCATATTACGAAGGGAAGAGTGATTGATATTGTGACATGCAAGAGAAGTAATAAAAGAGAGTGAGAAAAGTGTCTTTAAAGGGTCAGTTTACATTGATCTATGTAAACACGTGGCCCATTAACACACTGAGGAGAGAAACTAGCAAGAAATGTATTCCAATGTGTTTAGATTCCTCCTTTTGGAATTACTTTATTATTTATTTGTTAAAGATAAATTAATTGGCAATCACTATGTTTCAGACACTCCTCTAATGACTGAGGATATAACTAGGAAGAAGATGGTCATGATGATGTGGATTAAGGCTGCCCCAGCTAGAGAAGCCCAAGGTGACCTGGCCTACATGCCAAACTATACGACCCAGTGGACTTTTTTTATGGTATGAATTAGGGCTGCCCCAGGGAGAGAAGCCCAGGGCATCCTCACCTACATGCCGATCTATATGGCCAGATTCGTATCTAAAGTTATATGACCGCACAATAACCAGACCCCATCTGCACTGAAATCATTTAATGACTTTTTACATCATCTTTTCTTTTCTCCAGTAAAAGTAAGTCACATACCCATGCCTTATAAAATTAGCCCTAACCCTCAACTCAGGGCAGCAGCAGGAGCTCTGACTGCCCATGGGTCCTGTCCCCATGCAGC